>NW_007251366.1:137019-186961 GCF_000164805.1 Carlito syrichta | reverse complement strand
AGGCAGGTCTCAAACCTGCGGGCTCAGGCAATCCACTCACCTCAGCCTCCCAAAGGCATGCGATTACAGGCTGAGCCACTGAGCTCGGTGGGTAGAAAATTCTTGATTGAAATTGTTTATCTTTAAGCACTTTGAATATTGGACTCCAGTTGCTTCTTGCTTATAGTGTTTCTGCTATTAGGTCTGCTGCTGTTCTGATTGGTTTTCCCCAGTAGGTAGTCAGACCTTTCTCTCTTGCTGCCTTTAGGATTTTTTCTTTTGTGCCTACTTTGTGTAGGCAAATTACTTGTGTCTAGGGGTTGGTGATCTCATTTGATGTCTGGTGGGGATTCTCTGTATCTCTTGTGCTTGGCTGGTCACATCTCTGGTGAGATGGGGAAAGTTTTCTTGGATAATCTCCTGGAATAGTTGCTCCAAGTTGTTCTCCATTTCCCTTTCTTCTTCTGGGATACCAATCAGGCATAAGTTAGGCCTCTTGATATAATTGCACATCTCTTGTAGGCTTTGTTCTTTCTTTCTGAGTCTTCTTTCTTTCTTTTTTTGCAGATTGGGTTGATTCCATGTTCTGGTCTTCAAGTTCTGATATTCTTTCTTTAGCAAATTTCATTCTGCTTCCCATGATTATCATCTTGTTATTCTTTTTTGGATGAAATTTTTTTATTGCTAAAATCTCTTTTACAAGTTCTTTCAGTGCTGTGTCTTGTCATTCTTTGTCTTTCTTGAGTCTTGTTCACCCTTTCCATCCACTCCCTAATCTCTGTCATATTCTGGGGTCAGTCATTAGTGACTTCCATTGTTTGGGCATTAAGGTCTGATTTTTCATGGGTTTTCTCTTTGTTACACTTGAAATTGCTTGGTGGCTCAGCTGGGCTCGGTGGCTCAGCTGGGCTTGGTGGCTCAGCCTGCAATCCCAGTGCCTTTGAGAGGCTGAGGTGAGTGGATTGCCTGAGCCTGCGGGTTTGAGACCAGCCTGGACAATTTGGTGAGAACTCATCTCTACAATACAAAAAAAAATTAGCTGAGCATGGTAGCGCACGCCTGTAGTTCCAGATACTCGGAAGGCTGAGGCAGAAGGATCACCAGAGCCCAGCAGGTTGAGACTACGGTGCCACTGCCCTCCAGCCTGGGCAACAGAGTGAGACTCCAGCTCAAAAAAAAAAAAAAAGAAATTGCCTCTGTGGTCTTCTTTTGGTTTTTCCTCATTTGTGCTGGAACTCTTGTTTTTCTCTTTAGATCTGTTACTCAGTGTCAGTAGGAGAGGCTTTCCCTTCTGATGTTTACTCAGCCCTATATTCTTCCCTGACCTGGGCTGTGAATTTTTTCTATTTTGAAATAGGACCTTGGGTGGGAAGCTTTGCTGTCTCTTATAGTTTTTGAAAGTCAAATGAAGTAGGGGATGGGGCGCTCGGATTCAGAAGCTACTTGCAGATTACAATGTTCACTGATTGTGGTATGTGTTCTCTGAGACCTACTCACCAGCACCATTCTATATAACAGTGCAAAGCAGAAACCAATGCAAAAAACAATTGAACACACACACACACCACACACACACAGGCACACACACAAACCCCAAAACAAATTGGAATGACCATAAAGTGAATCAAAACAAACAATACCAACAGAAAATCAAGAAAACTGAACACACATACACACACGCCTAGCACAAAGTGAATGGAGGAGAATAACAGAAATATTGGAGGGGGGCAGGAATTCAGAAACAACCCTCACACATATATGAATGCACACCTTAAACTATCATAAAAAAGCCAGAATCACAAAAGAACAAAAATAAACCAATGACAACAAAATTGAAAGATGAACAGTCAATCATTTACATACACACATAAACAGAAAACAACAAACAAAAGAAGAAGAAACAGAAAAAGAAGAGAAAAAATATTGGGGGGGATACAGATCAAACCCTCACGTGCACATTCATGCACAAAAGGAAAGATATTTAAAAAATAGATGAACTAGCAAACAAGCAAAATTTTTTTAAAAATTAAAAAAAAAAAAAAAAAAGAAAGAAAAACCTGCCCTTTTTGGCAGGCCCTGTAATTGTTTCTCTAATCTGGTTCCTCCTGCAGTGCTTCCACCTCTTACACTCTCTCCCCAGTGTCTGGAGCAGGTAAGGAAGTGGGACAGCAGGAGTGGGTGGTGCTGCAGTCCTCCCCTCCCACTCTCGTATGGTCAGGGAGATCTCTTCCAGTGGGGAGGTGAAGGATTGTCTCTTCCCAGATGTGTACTCACAGGGGTTGCCCCAGTCAGGTCTATCCTGGAATGGAGTTCTCCTATTGCAATTGATGTCCACGCTCCACCTGGGCTTGTCACTCTCAGTTGTGGCTCAGCTGTGTGGGTCTGTTTAGAGGATTGTTGGGGAGGAGGGAGTTTGTGTCGGCCCCAGATACACCACTGATCTCTATGGAGTCCTTCCTCTTCCTTTTCTAGACACACCCTTTTTCCTGCAGCTGGATCAGGGTAGGGAGTGGAGCACCTGGGACTTAGCACTCATCAGGTTCTTCCGAAGTTTGTGCTTTCAGGATATTCCCTCTGGGTGATGATCAACCCCTGAATAGCTGATCCGTCAGTCACAGAGATCTGGTCTGTTGCAAGTTGGAACACTTTCCTGCCCTGCCTTCAAGATAGTGGTGGGTTGCCTCTCTTGTCCTCTTCCGTGGGACTCGGCATCTGGACTCCTTCCTCAGCCCCTGCTACCAGTGTCCAGCTAGGCAATGAAGTGGTGAGGCAAAGCCGGGAGCCGGCAGTCTCTTCTGCTGCCATGGTGAAGCAGAGCCTGGGGTGGTAGAAGAGCTAGAGACTAAGCAGAGAAGCGGCAGCACTAGCTGTTGCACCAGGGTCCTGGCCACTTGCTCATGAGTTCCCACTTAGTCAGTCTCTCTCATCATTTCCTTCCCAGAATGAGTTTTATTGATTTTTTAAAAAATGGTGCTCAGCTTCTGTGTTCTGGGAATCGCTAGGGTCCAAGCCCAGTGGCTGCAGCATCAGTTATCATGGGCATAGCTTTCAATTGTTTGATATTAAATGGTATCTTATTTCCAAAGAAGAAGTGTACTGACACTGGTTGGCAACTTGATAATGTAGGTAACTTTAATAATTGAATCTATTTTAGATTATCTTCATGGTAGCAAATGAGACTCAGTACCAGCCATTTGACTAAAATTGGGATGTGTTCCATATTTTAAAAATTCTTCCTGTTTGATTTGAAGTTTGTGTGGGAATAACTTTATAAAATCTTTTTACTTTTCTTGGATTTCACATAGTGCTGGTTTGAAAGACAACTTAGGGAAGATTAAAAGTTAATAAATGCCCTGGGTTTTTGATGTAGAGCATTATTAGTATTGTCATAGTACAAAGATGCCAGGCTATATTGTTCGCAAACTACACAAACATTTATTTAAGTCATGCATTAAAAAAAGAATGCCTATGTTATTTACTAAGAGAAGTTACATAATTAAAAATCTATACATATTTTTGTACCAACTAGTGTTTCTTTTACCCTTTGTAATTTTACATTAGTGTAGGGGTGTCACTGTTATGAATGAATTGATTGTAGGTGCTCTTAAGGTTCTGGAAGTGTATAATGGAAACCAAAAACCACAGCTAAGAAATTTTTACTCTCATCAATTATTTGAATGTGTCAACAACTGAAGAGAAAGCAAAATAAGGTGATTAAGGATGGATTGAGAATGTAATTAAGAAAGCAAAATAAGGTAATATAGAATGTATTCTAGAGGGTTTTGATCCTGGATAAGAGAGTAAGTGTACTGTCATGTCTCGCTTTGGAACACAACTACAAAACTTGGACAGAATTCATGATATAACTGTTTGAGTTCTCTGAAACATAAAATTCAGGCCCCAAAACAAAACATTCATAATGTCTAGACTAGAATCTAAATTTACTCACCTTGCAAAAAATCAAGAAAATTTCAACACGTACAAGAAAAGACAATAAACAGATGCTTTAGACTAGAAAACAGGTTTTGAAACTAAGAAATACTTTAAGCAGTTATTAAATAAATGCTTCAACAAGTAATTGTGAATATGTTGAAATAAATGGAACGATAATATCAGCAAATAAATGGAAGATACAAAGAAAAACAAATTTAAAATACAAATAAATAACTAAAACAATTACATGCATTAACAAAAACGAAAAGATAGAGGAGTCAGTGACTTTGAATACAAATTGCTTACTCTATATGCTTAACTTGCTATAATAAAATACCACAAATTAAGTGTCTCAAACAACAGACATTTATTTTCCACAGTTCTGGAGTTGGGGAAGTCCACAAAGTAACAGCAGATTCAGTTCTTAATGAGAACTCGCTCCGGGCTTGCACACAGAGCACTAATACCATCATAGGGACTTCACTCTCATTTAAAACTTATTACCTATTTTATTTTCAAAAATTGTATTTTATTATAGAAATATGAGACATGAGAAATAACTACATAAGTAGACCACACACAGGTGAAGTTTGGGCTTATAGCTTGCACTCCTTCCCCTGGTAATGAACCAAGTAGGCTTAGTGCTGTCACATGGTCCCTACCCTCCTATCCTTTTCCCTCTTCTAGCAGTGCCCAGTGACAGCTGATCACTCTTTGTGTTAATGTGACTAATGTGTATGGCCCATTTATGAGTGAAAACATGGGGTATTCAGTTATTTCTTTCTGTTCAGTTAGTATGATGGTCTTCAACCCAATCCAATTTGCTGTGAAGTCTGTGATTTTTTTCTTTATGGCTGTGTAATACTCCATTGTGTATATGTACCACATTTTCTTTATACAGTCCACTTTCAGTGGACAGTAGGCTTGGTTCCATGTTTTTGCTCTTGTGAATAGTGTGGCATGTACAGGTGTCTTTTTTATAGAACAATTTCTGTTCCTTCAGGTATATTCCCAGGAGAAGGATTGCTGGAGTATATGGAAGGTCAATTTTTAGTTCTTTTAGGAATCACCACACTGCCTTTTATAGAGGTTGGACTAGTTTACACTCCCACCAACAGTGTAGAAGTGTTCCCTTTTCACCACATCCATGCCAGCATCTGGTGTTTTTTTTTTTGTTTTGACTTACTAATGAGAACCATACTTACTAGAGTTAGGTAGTATCTCACTGTTGTTTTGAATTGTATAGAGAAATAATGAGTGAGACAAAGTATTTTTTCATGTCTGTTGGCTGCTTGCAAACTGTCTGTTCATGTCCTTTATCCACTTTTCAATGGTTTTTTTCCTTTCTTTCACTTAGTTTGAGTTCCTTGTAGATCCTGGATGTTAGGCCTTTCGCAGATGCATAATTTGCAAAGGGTTTTTTTCCCCTTATTCTATGGGTTGTCTCTTTACTCTTCTGATGGTGCCTTTTGCTGTGCAAAAGTTTTTCAATTTAATGAGGTTCCATTTGTCTATCTTAGTTTATAATGGCATTTGCTTTTGGGGGCTTGGTCAAGAATTTATTGCCTACTCCAATGAGCATAAGGGTGTTTCTTGTGTTTTCTTGTAGGATTCTAATAGTTTGAGATTTTATGTTTAGGTCATTGATTCATTTTGAGTTGATTTTTATGTATGGTGATAGATAGGGGGCCAGTTTTATTCTTCTGTATGTGGTCAGTCAGTTTTCCCAATATCATTTGTTAAATATGATCTCCTTTCCCCAATGATTATTACTGGTGGCTTTGTCAAAGATGAGTGGTTGAGAGACCATGTTTTTGCTTCCAGAATCTCTGGCACAGACACATCTGATTTGAGTGGAAGACTTGACAGCAGCAGGAGCAGCAGATGAGTTGGGTGTTTCCGGATCTGATCCTTCCACCCACAATAGTCTGTGGGGTATCTAACCCTCACTGAAGCAACCCTCCTAGCTTTTGCTGAGAGTAGAGGGGATGAGCTGAAGACTGGAGCTGCTCCCTAACATGGCAGCTGCCCAAAGCTGCAGCAGCCAAAAGTGGTAGCAAGCATAAGCAGTGGCAGTGCTTTGGAAAGGATCTTGGAGTTACAGAAATGACAACAGAGTGAGTTTTTTGTTTGTTTGTTTTTATTTTTGTTTTCTTCTCTTTCTGTGTTTGTTTACATTTTCATCATTGTTTGGTTGAATTTGATGTTTTTTTAGATTTTCTGTTTGTGTATGGGTTTTTTGAGAGTGAATACATCAACAGGATTTTTGTCTGTATGCTTTTGTCTTTGCTTTTTCTGTCTTCATTTGTTTCTTTGTTTTTTTGTTAGTTGATGTGCCTGTCTGTTTTCACTCTTCTTCTCTCCACCTTTCTTTCATCTTCCACCTTCCTTTTTCCATTATTTTCCTTTTTCTGATCTCATTTTGTTTTCAAGGAGCAAACATACACTCCCACTTCTTGGACAGATAGTAAGCTTGTGAGAAGTGGGTTCCAGGGGGACCACACATCTGTCAGTGGATGCTGGGATCTTCAGATATCTTCTGAATCATGGGTTCCCCTTTAATTAAATCTCAAAACTGCAAAAAGCACAGTCCTCCAACCCCAGTTCAGTTTCAAAACTGAACAAAGCCAGTGGATCTACATAAGGAAGAATAAGGGATTGAGCAAACAGAAGTAATAGTTATTCCCCCATCACTGAACAACAGAAATAAAGCAGAGTTTTAAAAAGGCTCAGGAAAATCTCCACAAATGAAGAGAAACCAAAGGAAGAATATGGGTCTTCTATAGATCCCTGGAAAGACAAAACTGAGAATATAGGCTTTGGATCTCAAACAATGAAGAGTCCCCATAATGACTGGTTTCAAACCACAATCCCAGATATGAAGATGTTAATAGAGAGAATAAATAAAAATGAGGAGAGACAAGAGGAAAGAATGAAGGAGTTGATAACTGAGATAACAACAATAAAGAATGCAGTGAATGAAATAAATAATGAACTGATAAGCATGGAAAGCAGAATTAACTAAGCAGATGAAAGAATCTCAGAGCATGAGGACCAAAATATGGAACTAATCAAAACTGTTAAAAACATAGAAAAGAAGTTTAAAAAGACAGAACAAAGCCTCTAGGAGATGAGCAATTATATCAAGAGGCCAAACCTAAGATTAATTGGAATCCTCGAGGCAGATAGAGAAACAGAGACCACCCTGGAACAAATATTCCATTAACTTATTCAAGAAAACTTTCCTCATCTCAACAGTGATGCAACCATTTAAACACAAGAGATTCAGAGAACCCCTGTAAGACAACAAATGAGAAGACCAGCTACTATACCCATAGTAATTTTCCTAATAAAGTAGGTGTAAAAGAAGAAAATCTAAAGGCAGCAAGAGAGAAAGGTCAGACTACCTACCAGGGAAGACCAATTAGAATAGCAGGAGGCTTATTTACAGAAATACTTCAGACCAGGATGATTGAAGCCCAATTTTCAAAGTTCTCAGAGATAAATAATTTCAACTAATAATTACCTATCCAGCTAAGCTAAGTTTCATCAGTGATAAAAAATTAAAATCCTTCCCAGACATTCAATCTCAAAGAGTTTATGCTGCCTCCAGATCAGCTGTATAAGACACATGAGAGCCAGCCTCGGTGGCTCAGCCTGCAATCCCGTGCCTTTGGGAGGCTGAGGTGAGTAGATTGCCTGAGCCCACGGGTTTGAGTCCTGCCTGGACAGGCAAGACCTCATCTCTACAATAAAATCAAAAAATTAGCCTGGCATTGTAGCGCGCACCTGTAATTCCGGCTACTCGGAAGACTGAGGCGGAAGGATCACCGGAGCCCAGCAGGTCGGGAGACAGAGTGAGACTCCTACTCAAAAAAAAGAAAAAAATGACACATAAGAAAGTTTTAAACACAGAAGAAAGGGAAAAAAAAGAATAACAATGCCCTTCTTAAGAATGCAGGATAAAGATTGAAAACATACATGAATCAACCCCCAAATCAAAAGGAAGACTACAAACAAAAAAAAAAACAGTAGTAACAGCAACAAACTCTTTAAGAACCTCTTGGCACGGCCAAAGTCTCACATCTCAATAATTAACCTGAATGTGAATTGACTAAATGTACCACTGAAAAGACAGAGAATGACAAATAGGTAAAAAATCATTATGCAGCAATATATTATCTCCAAGATATTCATCTCATCAGAAAGGACACCCACAGACTCAAAGTAAGAGAACGAAAAACAAATTTTCTGGCAAACAGAACACAAAGGAAAGTAGCAGTCACAATCTTAATATCAAACAAATTACCCTTTAAGCTATAAAAAATAAAGAGATAAAAGATTCAATCTGTCAACAAGAAATATCCATCCTAAACATATGCACCCAACGTAAGAGTTACAACATTCATAAAGCAGCTCCTAGGTAAACTAAAAAAAGATATTGACTCTAACAATAGCATAACTAGGGACTTAAATACTTCACTAACAACCCTAGGCAGATCTTCAGGACAAAAAAATCAATGAGGAGATACAGAACCTCAACATGATTTTTGATCAAATGGACTTTATTGATACCTATAGAACACTTTACCCAATAACCATGGAATCACATTCTACTCATCACCACATGGAACATACTCTAAGATTAACCACATCCTTGACCTTAAATCAAGCATAAACAAATTTCATAAGATTGAAATACTGCCATGCACCTTTTCAGACCACAGTGGAATAAAAATATCATTGCTAACAAAGTTTTCCCAAAACTTACAATGACATGGACGCTAAACAGTGTGATGCTGAACAACTCCTGGGTCAACAATCAAAACAATTATTAAAAGATTCAAGGAAACAAGTAAAAATGAAGAAACATCCTACCCATATCTCTGGGTGCCATGAAAACAGTACTAAGAGGGGAATTCATATCTCTACAAACACACATGAAGAAAATGGAAAGATCACAAGTTAACAGCTTGACAGATCATCTAAGAAACCTGAAAAGCAAGACCACCAAAATGTAAGTTCAGCAGAAGAATACAGATCACCAAAATAACAGCTCAATTTTGGGACATAAAAGACAAAAATATAGTATAAAAAAATCAATGAAACCAAAAGCAGTTCTTTGAAAGGATAAACAGGATTGATGGACTCCTAGCTAGACTGACCAAGAAAAAGAGAGAAAAAGACAAAATAAACACAATCAGAAATGCAAAATATCCAATCACAACTAACCCTGAAGAAATACAGAATATTATCAGAGATTATTATGTATACTTGTATGGAAACAACACTGAAAACCAAAATGAAGTGGAGGACTTTCTGACATCACACAACCTCCCCAGGTTGAAACAAGAAGAAATCAAAACCCTAAATAGACCAATAACAACTTAGGAAATTAACTATGTCATAAGAAATCTACAGACAAAATAAAACGCCCTGGACCAGGTGACTTTCCAGCTGAATTCTATAAAACATACAAAGAGGAGATGATACCAATCCTATTGAAAGTACTCCAGGCAATTGAGAAAGATAGAATGCTCCCCAAATCATTTTATGGAGTTGACATCATATTGATACCCAAACTGGGTAAAGACCCAACAAAGAAAGAGAACTACAGGACAATATCCTTGATTAACATAGATGCTAAAATTCTCAACAAGATTCTAGCAAACTTAATCCAACAACACATCTCAAAAATCATCCACCATGACCAAGTAGACTTCAGTCCCAGGATGCGGGGCTGGTTCAACATCCGCAAGACCATAAACATAATTAAATACATCAACAGATGTAAAAAGAAAAACCACATGATTATATCATTAGACACAGAAAAAGCTTTCAATAAAATCCTCCATTCCTTCTTGATAAGACCCCTCGAACATCTATGCATCAATGGAACATAAAATAGTAAGAGCCATCTATGAGAAATCTACAGCCAACATATTGCTAAATGGACAGAAATTGGAAGCATTTCTCCTGAAAACCAGAACAAGATAAGGTTTCCCACTCTCATCCTTCTGTTCAACTTTGTGTTGGAAGTCCTGGCTAGCACAAATAGGCAAAAGAAGGAAATCAAGTGTATATAAATAGGAAGTTAGGCTATCCCTCTTTGCAGATGACATGATTCTATACCTCAAAGAAAGAAGATAATCTGTCAAAAACCTCCTTGCACTGACAAAGAACTTTGGCAAAATCTCAGGGCATAAAATAAATGTGCAAAAGTCAGTCACAATTCTATACACCAACAATAAACAAACAGAATTCCAAATAAAAAGCAAAATTCCATTCAGAATGACCATTAAAATAAATAAATAAATAAATAAATACTTTGGCATCTTCCTAACCAGAGAAGTGAAAGACTTTTACAGTGAAAACTACAAAACACAGCTCAAAGAAAACAAAAATGACACAAACAAATGGAAAAATATTCCATGCTCATGGATTGGAAGAATCAACATTGTTAAGATGTCCATCCTACCCAAGACAATCACAGATTTAATGCAATACCCGTTAAATTACCAGCATCATTCTTCTCAGACCTGGAAATGACAATACAGTAATTCATATGGAAACATAAATGACTATGAGTTGCCAAAACAGTCCTCAGCAAAAACAAACAAACAAAACCAGCACACACACAAAAAAAGAAAAACCCAAAAAGCACAAAGTCTATCATACTCTTAGACTTTAAATTTTCTTGTAAGACTACAATTATTAAAACAGCCTGGTATTGGTACAAGAACAGGCATGAAGACCAATGGAATAAGATAGAGATTCTGGAATCAAAACCTCAATTTCTCAACCAACTCATCCTTGACAAAGCCTCCATCATCAATCCCTGGGGAGAGGGGAACTTATTCTATAAATGGTACTGGGAACACTGACTGACCATATGCAGAAGATTAAAACAAGACCCCTCCCTATCACCAGATATAAAAATCAACTCTAAATGAATCAAAGAACTAAACAGAAAACCTCAAACTATAAATGTAGAAAATGCAAGAAACATCCTTATGGAAATTGGAACTGCCAAACAATTCCTGAAGAAAATCCCAACTGTCCATACCATAAGAGACAAGATAGACAAGTGGGACTTCATCAAACTTACAGCTTCTGCAAAGTCAAAGAAACCATCGAGAGAGTCGGGAGACAGTTCACAGACAGGGAAAAAAAAAATATTTGCCAACTGAATATCTGACAAAGGCCTAACATCTAGAATATACAAGGAATCAAACATGCCAAAAAGAAAAAAACAAACAGCCCCATTGCAAAATGGACAAGAGATATGAATAAACACTTCTCAAAAGAAGACATATGAGTTGACAACAGATACATGAAAAAATGCTCAGCCTCACTAGTCTTCAAAGAAATGCACATTAAAAGCACACTGAGATACCACTTAACTGCATTCATGATGGCCATAATCAATAAATCAAAAAACAAAAGATGCTGGAGCAGATGCAGGGAAGAGGGAACGCTTCTTCACTGTTGGTGGGAGTGTAAATTAGTACAACCGCTGTGGAACACAGTGTGGTGATTCCTAAAATATCTAAGAATAGACCTTCCATATGACCCAGAAATCCCCTTTCTGGGTATATACCCAGAGGAACTCAAATCACTCTATGAAGAAGATACCTGCACACTCATGTTAATTGCAGCATTATTCACAATAACCAAAATATGGAACCAACTGTGATACTCATTGAAAGAGGACTGTATTAAAAAAAGTGGTACATATACACAATTGAATACTATACAGTCATAAAGAAAGACAAAATTATAAACTTCACAGAAACTTGGATGTACTTAGTCTATAATACTGAGTGATCTGTCACAGAAACAAAGAACTGAGTACCACATGTTCTCACTCATAAGCAGACCTTGAACAATTATCATAATACTGTAAGAAAGGGATTGGTAGTAGTGGGAAACTGCCAGGGGAGGAGGGGGCACACCTCATCAACAAGGGTACCTGCATAATAAACGTTTGCATACCTTAACCTGAACTGTACTCCATATCTTTAAAAAAAAAAATTTAAAAAGGAAAAGCATCATGATAGGTATATTGCATCAAATGGAGAATACTTTAAAGATGACTGAAGTTTAAACATGTAAGAATAAGTACACAATTTTCTATATAAAAAAGTAAATAGCTGATACATTTGTAGGAAACAGGGTATTAAATTTCTCTCTTGGTAAGCATAAATTCATCCAAGGAAGCACTTCAGTATTTTAAGAAATCACATATTCTTGAAATTAGATTTGATTGACTCTTTGAAGTATATAATTTATGTGGCTCACTAGTTTGTGAAGGACCAGAGATGAGATGGAAGTCACTTATAAACAGGATTTTTGAAGTAAATGCATATATTAGTAACATACACCAAAGAGTTCCACTGCTCTCATAAGACTTCTAAATCTACATAGCGAATGCTGTTTAATTTCTTAAGGGCTCATGTGATGGACCCTTAAATGTAACAGATATGCATCTGTAGCACTGAGATAAATGTCTCTCCTTGGACGCTGACTAAAGGAAGATGTTTTTCTTTAGTCTTGGTATATAAAAAAGGAGTGAATGAGAACATCCATATCTTTTCTTCTCCTTCCTGCATTCTCGTTATGTTTTGTAGTTTGCTTTTTTATTAGGTACTCTCTCCCCAGAGATGACTAGGACATTTGCTTTGTTGTCATCCAAGTATCTTTTCCGAGACACCTGCTTGGAAGTAAGCACTCCTATTCCCTCCAGGTTATGCGTGAAGACTCCTTGTAAAGGTTGAAATGAAAGCCTTTTAAAGATGTGTTTTATAGAAACATTTTTTGACCTCCTTTAGGACTTCTGTCTGTTGGCATATTTATGTGAAAACAAACATATATATATATATTTAAGAGTACTGATTATTTTTCACAGCCTAGGCATTCAGAACAGATGAGAGTCTGTATTCAAACCAGCTCTACTTTCGTGGTGATCACAAACTGTGCACCCTGAACACATGTCGAACTTTAATAGTTTTCCAACTTTTACCTGGAGAGATTTTATTTTGACCTTTATATAATTATGTATTTTCAGCTCCATTTTAACTGCCTTTCAGAAAGTGGATTGTAACTTTTTTCTCCTTCATAGATTTCTCTCTTCTTTCCCTTCACTATCTTTCCTAGGCAATCACTTTCTCCCTTTATTTTAATGTTATTTCTTTTTGCTTTGTTTTCAGAAAGTAGGATGAAATTTTTCTGTAAATTTTTCAGTACTACACCTTAATTGTTAGCTTGTGAGAAACTAACTTCCACTACTATGAAAACTAAGAATAATTTTTTTCATGTAGTAGCTAAACTCAAAAGGCAATGCTTTACTTCTTTTGAAAGTGGAGGCAATATTGAATATAAAACTTTTTTCTTTTGTTTTGCACCCTTGAAGCAAGACTGAAATCTTTATTTTAACTTTTTCTGAGATTTGGCAGCTTTTACTTCCTCTAGCAAGGAGAATAAACTCTCAAGAAGTCATCTTTAAAAGACCACAAAGTGTCTGGAAATTTATCAGGCTTCTTGAAGAATATTGCCTGTGAGGAGAAGATCTTCATTATTTGAATGTACTCTGTGAAACCAGTCTTCGAGGCATAGGCAGCTAAAGCTTTTCAAGTGGAAGCTCTGAATACAGTTGGTTAGACTTTAATGTAGTTTTGATTTTTTAAAAATTAGATATCTGCTTTTCATTAATCAATGAATGACTACAATTTCTGCTATTACTCTGCCAAGTCTTAAGGCAGACTATAGTTTCCTATGAAAAATAGCTGTCGAGTTAGAACTAGCATATAACAAACTCAGTATGGAAGCAGGAAAATAGAAGTTGCTGCAGGGTGTTTTTTTTTTTTTTTTTTTACATTTTTTCCTCCTCCATGTTCCTTTCCATTCACATCAAGAATCCTGTTTGTCTTTTAGGGACTTTTATTTTCCAGTTCCTGTCTTACATTATTTTTATTTCATGGGTATATAACAAAATCATGTATTTGAACCACTGGCAATTTACTGCCAGCATAGTGGAGGAGTACAAAACTGAAGGGATTTGGACACATGTACAAATGTGAATCTGGCAGACAAACTGCAAAGACAAGTGTTATGTATATTTAAAAAAAAGAAGAGAATGAAAGAGAAAGGAGAGAGAGAGAGAGAAGGGGGAGGACAGAGAGAAAGAGAGAGAGAGAGAAAGAGAGAGAGGATTAGCCAAATACTTAGATATTTAGCAATTAAAATCAATTTAACAAGCACACAAAGAAAAGGTTAGACAATGTATGCCGGAGATTACCTACCACTGAGAACTTCATCACAGTTCTCTACTCAAGAGTGGGGCCTCTGTAGCATATAATTACATGTTAAATGGGAAATACTATCAGATAGCTATTTAACTACTTACCTCATGAGATAAATTGCCACATATAAATCCTGTAGCAAAATTATGCTAATAAACAAAATGGATACTAAAGTAGCCCACTATGATGCTGCATTATTATTAAAAGGAATGAAAGAACATGTGCTAGTTTTTGTTTGATACTTTGTTTACTTTGCTTTGTTTATTTTTCTGCCCCACATAAGACTTCCTATTGTCTGTGAACTCCCCAGTATGTGTAGTCTTGGTCCACTTTTGCCAATATCAAAAGCAAAAGAATCAGACACTCTGTTCTCTTAGCTGCCAGGTGTTGACATGTAATTTAACTTCTGCCAATCAGAGGTTCCAACTTAGGTTTTGCTATGTTGAGCTGGTCAAGCGAATATCAGGGTATGGCCAGAATTCATTTGTACTTATGATCATGGACAGTGACCCACAGCAATGTCCTGAACACAAATTGCTTCTGCTAAAGACAGTAGTCTCATTTTCTTTGACATTCATAATCATCTTGATGTCTCTTGATTCTCCAAACTTAGCTCTATATGTTCTAGGCAATAATCTGAAACCTTAGA
Source organism: Carlito syrichta (assembly GCF_000164805.1). NCBI lineage: Eukaryota > Metazoa > Chordata > Mammalia > Primates > Tarsiidae > Carlito > Carlito syrichta. Next base: position 172,099 of record NW_007251366.1, on the reverse strand, counting down.
ATCCATCAATTATATATATGTTTTCTTTTTCCTTTCCCAGAGATCCAGAGTTGAATTCCATTACTTGCAAGCAACCATATCTCAATCCATAAAATAAATCTTTGTTAGGTAGCATGAATTTAGTTATTAAAAATCGATTACATCCAGTTCACCAGCTCTTATTAAAATACAGTCTACTTATATGCAGAAAGAGGGAACTGACAGGAGGTGGCCCCTCTAATGTTGATCTCTGGTTGGCCCACATCTTTTGTTTGTCACAGAAAATGCTTTGTCTGCTTAAATTACAATCAACAAGTGTATGTATTTTCTTTGACTTAAAAATGGAGTAGAAGAAATGTTCTTGGCTGTATTGAGAAAGATTTTGCACCTGCAAGTCATTTATTCCTGAGAAGGTAAACAAGTTAATTTGAATCCATAAACTTATATTTTAAATTGAGATAAATAATTTAGAAATGCATATTGCTGATAATTTTATGTTAGAACATTTACTTATAAGCTGTTAATATACACATATATTCAGGGTAAAGTAAAAATTGAAAATACCATTTTGAGTGACTCATTTCCTTAAATGTACCTTTATAAGAACTTAGAGGTTCTGTCAGAGGTATGATACTTTTGTTACAGGAATTTTGAAAATGGCAGTGTCTAAATTTCAAGGTAGGAGTGGATTTGTGTCTTTTGATGTGGTCTCTCCTTTTCAAGGTGGGAAATTGAATTTTGTGCTAACAGGCTAGAACACTTTCCTTTAGAAGATCAGGATATGACACTCTACAAAGGATAGAGCTCTCCCTTTTAATCCTGTTAATCCAAGTACATTCACTTTATCTACTAGGTCAGTTAAATATAACAATCCATTTCCAGATCTATTACACAGCCATCTGAATTTGGAATATTTCTCTTAGAAAATGTAATTTTTAGATTAAATCTCTGTGTGTGTTTATATATGTGTGTGATTTGTGCACTCTCAATATTTATGCTGTCACCACTGGCCCTCATCTTTCCAAAAAAACACACCTCTTTAACACACAAGCAGTCATTTTAGAGGTCCCTATCTATATTTGCTAAACATATGGCATTGCCTTAGGAAATACACACAACTACCACCAAATAATAGGAAATTATAAAGTAGTCATAATGCTGTTGCTTTATCTTTTTATATATAAATATTTTGGAATGGAATTTAATTTATCTTATTTCAACTTTTTATCTATTATATCAACTCCATTTTCAAGAATAATCCTAATGCTCACTCGCTCGCTCTCTCTCTCTCACACACACACAGTGTTATGTCATTTTCTGCACTAATAACAAAACAAAATGAACAAATTAGCAAAAATCTGTAGGATCTTTCTTTCACATCTTATCACAGTTTCCAAGGCTCCACCACCTAGTCTTTTTTTTTTCTGTGACCACATCTCCTGTCCATCTTCTTCTACTCTACCAGATTCTGGTCATGTTGACCTTTCTGTTCCTCAAGTGAACCAAGTTTACTCTCCCTGTGGTCTTGGATAAGTACTACTTGTGCCAGGAATGCTGCATTTACAGATCTTTGTCAGAACCTTGCTGTGTTTATCATTTAGATTTCACATCAAAGAGCCTCCCATCACACTTTTTTTCTGAGAAGGCTTTTGTTGACCTCCTTCTCAATCTGCTTTCACCAATAATCACTTTCTGTAGTATCATCTTGTATTTTATTCATTGTGCTCATATCTATCTGGAATAATCTTGGTCATTTATTTTCTGTCTCCTCCTGTCTAGAATGAACACTCCATAAGCAGGGACTTTATTTCATTTATTAGCTTTTATAATAATGCCTAGTTAATTGTCCAGGTTCAATAAATATTTGGAACGAATGAAGAGATGAAGTAAGCCACCCACTCTGATTCCTCTTGAAGTTTATTATAGCTATTGAAGTAAATATTCTACGACAAAATAGAGGAATAAACACATAGTAAAAGTATACTTAGAAAAATCCTAAATATATGAATGCAATCATTGTGAGAATCAAGTTTATTAATTAAAAGACATGATCTGCTATTTGATTAATTTACTCTTTTATGTATTTGGTTACATTTAAGTGAAAAGAGGTTGCCAGGAAGCAAGAAAATTTGAAATAGCTAAGCTTATAAAATTTTTCCTGATGCTATTATATTTTACATTTAGGAAATCAGAACATGAGTCATGACAGGGTTTTTCATCATGTAGAGAGAAGAACATTGGTCCGTGATGATATATTTCCACATAGAAAGAGTATAAATATTGATTTGGTATGTTATGCATTAATTATGGGGAGTCAGTTTATTTGTAATGTGCAAACATATGCTTGTTCCTGTTGTTAGTTCTTTCACAGCTATGATTTATCAATAAATAATGCCAATATTGAGTCTCTAGAAATACAAGTTAAAAGTTTTACTTTGCCTTTAGAGGTATTTTCTGTTTCTGAATCAAGAACTGCTTGGCATCTATGACAGAAAACACATTTTTCTACATTTTGATGTTGGGAATAAAGATAGCTTAATAACTTCTCTTAGATGGTCAGGCTAAACATTAATAAAATTGGGGGAAACCAGAGCTCTAGGTCGAAGTTTTATTTTTTGTTGTTCAAAAATTCCATTTTCAGTATCTAAAAGCAACTTATTTACCTTTATCTTTTTTTAATGGAAATAAGTTCTTTAATACATTCACAAAAATAAATTCTGTCTTTAAAGAATCACTTTGAAGATATTACATATTTATTACAAAATCCCTCCAATTCAAGCTTAGATAAAACGAGCAGAAGCACACAAACCTGGCATAGGCAATGTCCTTCCTGTTTCCCTGTTCCTGTCTTTGAATGCAATGTAACCCCTGATAGTCAGAGAGGAAAGTGCATTACAGCAACATTAACATGCCAAGTTTCCTCGCAGGCTGTGCCTGCCAAGCAAATAAATGTGCAGTGTGAATTAACAAGCATGCCGCAACTGGATTTTCTCAGTGATATTAACAATAATTCTTCCCATAGCACAAGTATGGTAGCACTGGTGCCTTCAGACCTAATATTAATAAAATTTGAATACTTTGCTACACCCTGAAGCAAAGTAAGGAAGGTTCAGAACCCTGGGAATGTAATTGTATCCATTCTACCTTCTAAAATAGCATGAGGTTTTACTTTAGATTTAAGAGAAGTAAGGGGGAAAAAGGCAGTACTATATAGTCAGAAATGCGTTGTGTTAAATCTAGATAACATGGACACATATAACTTTTTCTGAGTGCTTACTGTGTACCTGACACTTTTCTAAGTGCTCAAAATTTATTAATTAGTTGGCCTCTCTAATTCTACAACTCACTTCATCCTGGCTTTCCTCTTTTAGTATTAATACTCCTTACCTGTCCTGCTTTTAAAATTCAATAGTGTTTATTTTCCTGTCTCATACTAGATGCTTTCTTTATTACAGTTTTATTTTCCCATTGTCTGTCTTTTTCTATTAGAATGAGTGCTCCTCAAGGACAGGCATTTTTGTGTTACTAGACATTTTTGTGTTAGTTTGTGTTGCAGTAACAAAAACAAACTCAAATCTCAATGACTAAAACCGATAAAGTTTATTGTTTACTCATGTAATATGTTCATCATGAATCTGCAGGAAGTACTACACGACACATCATGCAGAAATCCATGAATATAGCAACTTAATCTCAAAACATGCTGCCATGATCCCAGAGGCTGGGAAAAGCAAAGTGACGAATTGCTCACTTGAGATTAAAGTTTCTACCACGAAGAAGCACATGCTACTTCTCCTCACATTTCATTGAACAAAGAAGGTCAGATGGCCATGCCTGATTTCAGCAGAGCTGGAAAGGTGACTACATTGTAATCTGTTTTATTGACTCGCACATCCGAAGGACTGGTGCATAGGAAATCGTGAATAGGTATTTATAGCCAGTAACTATTATCATCACCATTTTATGAACAAGGAAATTGAGGCACACAGAGGTAAGGCAACTTGCCAAATTCTAAGAATAACAGGATGTGAAGCCTAACAGCATTACTTTGGAACTTGACTCTTAACTCTTATATGGATAAGTTGATAAAAGAACTCTGAACTTACATTTTTTTCTCTCAATGTTGGTTGTCAGTTATATTTTCAGTTTTCATCAAGAAATGGTAGCATTAATCCAGACAGAAGCTAGATTTCATCTGACATTCCCCTCTCTGTTCTCCAAAAAAAGGCTTTTGATGTTCAACAGTTTGCAAAATATAAGGGAGACATTTTGTCTTAGGTGCTAAGGTGGTGGAGGTACAGGTTATTTTATGGTCAAAGATGTTGAATATTTATTCATAAATTAATTATTCACAAGATTTTAAAAAATCAATGGATACAGAAATAAGTGTAGTCTCAGATTGTAGGAGAATGTTCCTTCAATAATTTGCAAACCTGAGAAATATGACTTTTTAATGTATCTTACATCTTAAAAACACACATAGATAAATATGATAATGTTTTGCATTTTGCTGGAAAAAATTTTTAAAGGAAATATTTGTGTTAACAAATCAAAAAAGCCTAGCAGTTATGATGTAAAACAGAACTCCTGTATATTTATGAGCCAATATATAAATATGTCTTGGTGTTGAATATAAAACTCCTTGTTTGAGGGCAAGAGTTAGTTTCATAGCAGAAATTGCTAGTGCACATTTGAGAAAATATGTTCGGTTTCACATGTAGTTTACCAATGGAAAGAAAATTATATCAAAATAATATAGACCATACTGGTTTCCAATTTTAGAAGTACAAATATGATGGCTAATATGGGCCCAGTGTTTGAAAATCACTCATTGGCCCAGAAAATATCTATCCTGCACATTCCACATGGCAGAGGGCTAAGTAAAGTATTATAACAAGCTTTAATGTAAACTGAATAAGTTTAAAGCTTATTTTATTTTTTTCTGGTATTTATTAAAAATGGTTAGAATTTTCCTAAGCTACTAGGTTTGAAGAATATGTATTCTGGTGAATTTTGTTTTATAGTATGTACATATAGAAGAGGTACCTAAACTAAGGCATTATTCTGAATCTTTGTAACTACAGCATTTTCTCTGTATCCATGGGGGATTGGTCCTAGGACCTCTGTGCATAACAAAATCCGTGGGTGCTCAAGATCCTGATATAAAATGGTGTGGTTATTTGTGTATAACTTGTGTACACACTCCCATATTAAATCATCTCTAGATTGCTTATAATACCTACCAAAATGTAAATATTATATAAGTAGTTGTTATACTGTATTTGTTTAGAAAATAATGACAAGAAATAAGCCTACATACTAAATATAGACACAACAATTCATATTTTTTCTCAAACATTTTCAATCTAAGTTTGGTTGAATTGATGATACAAAATCCACTAAAATTAAAAACCAACTATGTTTTTAAAGGCAGGTTGCTTATTCTGTTGGTGAGTTTACTACATGATTTCAAAACCTTAGAGGAAATTCCTCTGTATTTTTCTTGATCATATAAACTCCTATTTTCTATTTGGGTAGCAACTCATAATTTTTTTGGTCTAGAAACTGTTGTCAGTATTGTACACACATTGTGACACATACAACCTTTAAAATTTGTCTGTACAAAAGTCTTCAATATAAATGTTAAAATTATATTTTTATTTTGCATATTATGTATATGAAAATTAAAATGGCAGCAATTAGAATAATATTAGCCATTGTTTATGTGCAGATATATTGTAGGCCACTTTTGTAATATTGCTTATAATTTAATTGTGATAATTTTGCCTTTTTTACTTGGAAAATACTAGCCTGTTATTAATAATTTATTTTCTAACTTTACTTCTTCCTTTTTCCTTTCTCCCTTCTTGCCATGTATCTCTACCTTATATTATATCTACTACTGTGTCCCAGGTGCTAAGCTAATTACAGTGTTCTTTTAAAAGTTGGCTCTACCACCTATGAGCTATGCAGTCTTGAAATAGTTTTACCTAACTTCTTTTCCTTTTTAAAAACTTGAGATACTAGTATTATTTACCTCACAAGATTATTTTGAGGTATAAATGTATTATTAAACATGAAACTATTATTTTTGTCACTGACACACAATAGGCTCTCAAGAAAAGGGTTTAGAATGAATGAATGCATGGTAGTCATGGTAGTGAAAAATTTGTAACATATTCGTAATATTCAATTTTTAAGAATATGTGAAAACTGGAAATGTTTATCATAAAAAGTTCTTTTATAGGCCAATCTTTTTTATTATTCTGTATGTAGAAAATTTTAACAAAATCACATCCTAATAAAATCAAATTCTGTGGAATACACAATATAACTTAAGGGGGTTATTTCAGAAATGCATGTTTATTTTAGCATTAGAATATCAATTAGTGTAATTTACCAAATAAACAGTCTGAAGGAGAAAAACCATATGTTTATCTCAATAGATGCAGAAAAAGTTTTTAATATAATTCAATACTTGCTGTTGAAAAAACTATTAGCAAATTATAATGATAGGAAATTGCCTTAACTTAATAAAGAGTCTCTTTTAAAATCACAACAATTATACTCAATCATAAAATGTTGAAAGCTATCCTATGAGATTTGAAAGGAGTTAGGGATATATATGATTGACATGTCTATTTAATATTTTACAATGAGTTCTAGCAAGCACAGTAAGGCAAGCAAAATAAATATAAAAGAAGGAAGGAATAAAAAATGGTTATTATTATCAGATTATATTATTGTCTGCATAGAAAAATCAAAACAGTTCAAGACAAAATATAATTCATAAGTAAAATGAGCAAGTTTAAGTTCAAATATATATTTAAAGTCATACTTTCTATACAAACAAATGTTTAATGAAATATATGAGATATACCATCTATAAAAGTATTTAAAATATCAAACACCTAGAAACAATTCTAAAAAATACAAAATGTATGAGGAGGAATTCCCAAAATACCAAAATTGACTTTTGGAGTGTGGGTCCTTTGTAGTACAGGCTTCCCCTAATAGGTGAGTGTTTTAGAAATCCACCTGCATCAGTGCACCAGTTAGGGTTATTGTGAGAGGCTGTGCTGGGCTTCAGTGAGTTTTTCAGTGTGTGTGTGACTAGTCTTTCAACATGTTTACCCATTTCATGATGGGTGATTTACTTGAACCTGCCCACACTGCACTGAATGTTTAGCTGTTTTTTGATCAAAACCTGCATGACCTCCAGAACCTACTCCCCTATTGACCTGATCTCATCTTATCCAATTGTTTTTGTTTCCCTGGATAAAAAAGTCCTCAAAGGGAAATGTTTTACCAGCGTGGATGAGGTGAAACAAACAAACTAACAATAAAACGGCAGAAGCACTAAAAGAAGTCAAAATTGACAAGTTCGATAACTTTTCAGCAGTGGAAAGAGCATCTTAATATGTGTATTGCATCAAATGGAGAGTATTTTGAAGGTTGAAATTTAAACATATAAGAATAAGTACACATTTTAAAATAAATAAATTCCATTTTTTTGGTGTGGGTCCCCCCTCTTACAAGGCTTTTAACAGAAAAACAGCAAACCTGTTAAGATAAATTAAGGAAAACTGATTATAGGAATATATCATGACTGTGGATTGGTAGGCACAATATTATAAATAAATCCGTTCTTCCTAAATTGGTCTACTGTTTAATGCAAATCCCATCACATTTCTAGCAGTTATTTCTTTATGAAAATTTATCAGGTGATAATACAATTTATATGATGATGAAAAGGAACTAAAACAGCTAAGAACGTCTAGATCAGGGGTCCTCAAACTTTTAAAACAGGGGGCCAGTTCACTGTCCCTCAGACCGTTGGAGGGGCGGACTATAGTTTTAAAAAAAAACTATGAACAAATTCCTTCTGCACACTGCACATATCTTATTTTGAAGTGAAAAAACAAAACGGGAGCAAATACAATATTTAAAATGAAGAACAAGTAAAGTTAAATCAACACACTTACCAGTATTTCAATGGGAACTATGGGCCTGCTGTTGGCTAATGAGATGATCAATGTCCGGTTCCATATTTGTCACTGCTAGTCTTAACAAGTGATGCGTGTGTGCATCAGTTAGTCTAGACTGAGAGGAGGAGTCGAGAGACAGAGAGAAGGAGGGGAGTCGGAGAGTGTGATGCACATTCCACACATGTGCACTGCGGCATGGACTAGTCTGCTGCTAGGCAGGACAGGCAGCAGCGCGCCGGATAAATGTCCTCGGCAGGCCGCATGTGGCCCGCGGGCCGTAGTTTGAGGACCCCTGTCCATAGATATCTTGGATATATCTTATACACAGATACCACTCAACCTTATACACTGAATAATCTTAAATCTCACAGGAGGTCTATAGTATACATGACTTTGTATGTTATTGATTATATTAATGAGGATTCAATCAGGAGATAGAAACCACACAACAATCTAAATTAGGAATGCTTATAAAAGAATAACTTTAAAAAGGAATCATAGAAATAGAAGATTGACTAGGAAGAAGTAAAAAGGACTCTAAAGAGTAGAAGATGACTGGGCTCTGTGGCTCAGCCTGTAATCCCGCGCTTTGGGAGGCCGAGGTGAGTGAATTGCCTGAGTCCATGGGTTTGAGACCCACCTGGGTGAGACTGAGTGCCCAAGGAAAGTTTCCTCCCATCCTGGTCAAAAGCCTTGACTCTTGTCGGTGGAAACAGTCATTAAGGTCACAAAGCTGCTTGAGTTGCTATGGGGATATGTTACTCAGAAGAGTCCCCAGTCTACCTGACTCTGTTCAGCCAGTGCCACAGAAGCCTCCTAAGCACAGAAGCCTAATGTGGCAGAAACTGGCTGTGTTACAGGAGCTGGGCACCGCAGAAACCATGTGCTTTATAGGAACCTACCTGACCCTGGAAAAGAAACCCCTTGGTTTTCCGGTGTCCTAACAGAGGTTAGCTTCGGACAGCAGGCAGGGAGATATATTTACAGGACCCAGTTCCAGGATCACAGAGCAGGCAATTCAATGTAGATTTGGAACTAAACTTATAACAGATACATTGACATTAGCAGTGTAACTTTTTAAAATTTTTAAGTTAACCCAATTTTAATGAGTTTTGAATATATTAAGACTCTTGACCATTGTTGCGTGTAGAGGCCCAGCAGCATCTTCTAAAACAATTTTGTCTCGTTTATGTGAAAATTCACTGACAACATTAATGACTGCCATGGAAGAGATGATGTACATGTGCTTCCATAAAGTTAAAACTAAAATAACTATTCTGAGATTATATTAATATAATTTTAATAAAATAAGAATCTCAATATTTTATTTTTTATGTATTTTATTTCTTAATTTCTTTTAAAGAAATGGGGTACAATTCAGGTTTAGGTATACAAATGATATTATGCAGGTATCTTTATTGATGGGGTATGCTTCCCTCTCCCCTGGCAATTTCCCACTACTGCCAAACCCTTTCTAGTAGTATTATGATAATCATTCAAGGTTCACTTTTGAGAGAGAAATATGGTACTCAGTTCTTTGTTTCTGTGATTGATCACTTAGTATTATAGATTCTAAATCCATCCAAATTGCCGTGAAGTTCATAATTCTGTCCTCATGGCCGCATAATATTCCATTATGTAAATGTACAACATTTTTTTATGCAGTCTTCTTTCAATGGGCAACACAGTTGGTTCCATGTTTTTGCTACTGTGAATAATGTGACAATGAACATGTGTGTGCTGGTAATCTTTTGATAAAGAGATTTAGGTTCCTCTGGGTATATTCCCAGAAAGGGGATTACGGGGGTCATATGGAAGATCAATTTTTAGATCTTGTAGGAATTGCCAAACTATTTTCCACAGAGGTTGTACTAGTTTACACTCCCACTAGCAGTGTAGAAGTGTTCCCTTTACCCTGCGTCCTCTCCAGCATCTGTTGTTTTTTGAGTTATCTATGATGGCCATTCTGAATGGAGTTAAGTGGTATCTCAGTTTGGTTTTAATTTGCATTTCTTTGATGATTAGTGAGGTTGAACATTTTTTAATGTATCTGTTGGCTGCTCATATGCCTTTTTTTGAGAAGTATCTATTCATATCTTTTGTCCACTTTTTTTTTTTTTTGAGTTGGAGTCTCACTCGGTCGCCCAGACTGGAGTGCAGTGGTGCTCCCGGCCACCGCAGCCTCGCCTGCTGGGCTCCGGAGATCCTTCCGCTGCAGCCTTCCAAGTAGCCAGAATTACAGGCGTGCGCTACCACGCCCGGCTGATTTTTTGATTTATTGTAGAAATGAGGTCTCGCTGCCCAGGTGGGTCTCGAACCCGGGGGCTCAGGCAATCCACTCACCTCAACCTCCCAAAGGCGTGGGATTACAGGCTGAGCCACAGAGCCCGGCTCTTTTGTCCACTTTTTCATATGGCTGTTTGTTTTTTCCTATTCAGGACGTTTGAGTTCCTTGTAGATCCTAGATGTGAGGCCTTTGTCAGATACACAGTAGGCAAATATTTTTTTTTTTTACAGTCTGTGGGCTGTCTTCCCACTTTCTTAAGGGTTTCTATGGCTTTGCAGAAACCCTTTGTCAGTTTGATGAGGTCCCACTTGTCTATCTTATCTCTTATGGGATGGGCACTTGGATTTTGATCAGGAATTAGTTGCCAGATTCAATTTCTATAAGGGCTTCTCCTGCATTTTCTAAGGTTCCTATAGTTTGAGATTTTATGTTTAAGTATTTGATCCATTTAGAATTGATTTTTGTTTCAGCTGCTTGGAAGACTTAGGAGGAAGGATCACCTGAGCCCAGCAGGTCAAGGCTGTGGTGGCCATGAGTGTACTACTGCACTCCAGCCTGGGTGACAGAGTGAGACTTAGACTCAAAAAAAAAAAGAAAAGAAAATGTGTTTCCATCCTCTTACTTTGAGTCTGTGAATGTCCTTTCTGGTGAGATGAGTCTCCTGGAGACAATATTTTAGTGCATGATGATTTTTTATCCAATTTGCCATTCTATGTCTTTTTAGTGGTACATTTAGTCTATTCACGTCTAGGCTAATTAATGAGATGGGAGAGTTTAACCCTCCCAGGAGGTTCTTAAAGAGTTTGTTGCTGTTTGTTGACTTTCTATTATTTTTGGGGTTGATTCATGTGTGTTTTCAATGTTTTTCCTGCACTCTTGGGAAGGGCATAGTTGTTCTTCTTTTTTTCCTCTGTGTTTAATACTTTCTTAAGTGTTTCTTGTAGATATGGTCTTGAGACAGCATAAACCTTTAGGAATTGAATGTCTGGGAAGGTTTTTAATTCTCCATCACTGATGAAACTTAGTTTAGCTGGGTAGGTAATTCTGGTTGCAATTGTTTATCTTTAACAACTTTAAAGATTGGACTCCAGTCTCTTCCCACCTGTAGTGTTTCTGGAGATAAGTCTTCTGCTATTCTAATTGGTCTTCCCTGGTAGGTGGTCTGACCTTTCTCTCTTGCTGCCTTTAGGATTTTTTCTTTTATACCCACTTTGTGTAAGTGAATTATTATGTGTCTAGGAGTTGGTCTTCTCATTTGATGTCTTACAGGGGTTTTTTGAATCTCTTGTGTTTGAATGGTCACATCTCTGATGAGATGGGGGAAGTTGTCTTAGATAATTTATTGGATTGTTTGTTTCAGGGTGGTCTCTGTCTCTCTAACTGCCTCAGGGATTCCAATTGGTCATCTCTTGGGGGTTTTGTTCCATCTTTTTAAGTCTCTATTCTATGTTTTTAACAGTTTGGGTTAGTTCCATATTTTGGTCCTCAAGCTCTGAAATAATCTCAATATTTTAAAAGTAGAAGTATGTTGCAAAATTTGACCACTTATTCTAAGTCAAACATTTGTCAGGGAAAAGATTTCTAAACAATGGTCAGCTTTTTCAAATAAATGAGTAGATTAACCCTAAATAGTTATCCTAAAAACTAGATAGAAATAAAATAATTTGTTTTCTAATATTTTATATAAAAATCTAACTAAAATTTGTCCTCTAAATAAGATTTTCCACACAGAAAAGTTGATTGTCTAGAATCCTGAATAATTATGATGGTTGGAAAACATACCAAATCAGCAAGACTACAAAAGCAACATACAGAATTCTCTGGAAAAATAATGAAAGAAAACAAACATGGAAAGTAAATTTTGGCATAATTTGCTCTTAGATTGGATATCTTGATTTGTCAGTACATTCACTAAAAAATATATGCAAGAAAACAAATTCTCCTAAATCATATTTTTCAGTGCTCTATTCTAGGGTGGAAAGTGTAGTCCTGAGTTTGTGAAGAGAAAAACTAGTTTTTTTCTGGAGTGTTCCTCAAATCATATGTCTACAAATATCTCTTCTTTCTCCTCTTTTCAATTATATTTAATCCACAAGACTCTGATATTTACCTCTGTGTTCTATAAAACTGGGCTTGTAACTTGTCAAATTCAATATAAATATCCTTTCTTTCTTATTCAGTAACTCAGTAGCTCAATAGTAATCACTACTTCTTCATTAAAACATTTTCTCTTTTTTAATAAACTGCCTTGCTGTTTCTCTTACCTTTTCTGTTTATTTTGCTGAAGTTGAATGATTATGACAATATCATCCATAAATAGACTTAATTTCATTCAACTGTGTTTCTCTCTGTCAGACTTTCTTATCAAATGTAAATTATTGGAGTCACTCATTATCTAAGGAATTAGAAGGATGTTAAGGGAGATGAGAATGAGAGTCAGTATCATTCCTCATTTTTTGAAGACAATGAATGGATTTGGTTTTTATGCCACCAGCATCACAATATCTTTGAAAATATGACCCAGGAAACTTTACTTTTTTCTTCTAATGTACTGGGGGAAAAAAGCACATGTACTGCTAGTGGAACGTTGTTTAAATGTTCATGAATAACTTTTTTTTAATTAAGTCATCTTTAAAAACTGTTTTTATACAAATAAATAACTTTTTAAAATGTTTAAAACTTATACATTCCTAACCCTTTGGAAAACAAAAAAACTCACATTAAATAATTGTTGACTTCAGGGAACAAATTTGGTCTGGCTTTCATGACTGATTTCATTATGATAATTAGGCTGAGGGTTTTTCCTCCTCAGAATTTAGGTCTCAACAAAACAAATATCACAACAGGATAAAATGATAGACTATACACTTTTGAGGTTTAAAGGAAGCTAAGTGATCATTTCCCAATGTCTCCAGATTTATTGATTAGAGATTTCAAGTATAAACATTGTTTTGGTTAAAGTTTCCCAGAAACAGATTGTGCAAGTAAGTTACTAAGGAAATACTATCAGAGGGAACCAGTACACAAGTAGCCTACAAGGCATGAAAGGAAAATGTCCAAGCAAGGCTGCAACTTCAAGAATAGCCTTAACTTCAATATGGTCCTGCGGGATATTTTGAAGTGTATATTATTCAGCAAAAGTTATCCTGCCTAGAGGTGAGGAAGCAGGCTTTTATTTTCCTGCCACAGTCCTTCTTTGGATACTTGCCACCTAGGAGACATTACTCCCAGATACTTCTTGCTCTCTGGGCAAAACACATTGCAACAATCCAAGGGTATTCCTCCAAGGATGATTGCAGATATGAGCTGTTAAAAGTGAAATGCACAGAAACAGGAGATATGTGCACAAAGCCAGTTCTTTCAGTAACAGATAAAAACACAGATCACTATCAGCAATATATAGAAAAAATAAACACAATAAAATAATTGAACTAAGAAATATATAGAAAACAGCAACCAGCAGTTGAAGAATTTTTATTCTTTGTAAGTGCATTTAGAACATTGACAGAAGTTAAATCCCCCCCCAAAATAAAGGAAATGATGATGTAAGAAAATATCCAAAAAAATTGCATGAAATAGACATCCAAGTTTCTAGAAAGGTACAGTTTATCAAAATGGAATAAGAGGAAACTGAACAGTTAAATAATACATTTTAAAATAGAGCTTATAAGTAATACCATTATGTAAAGAAAACATCAGGCACAGAGAGTGACCGGTGAATTCTTCTAGCAACTTAAGAAGGAAATATTACCAATTCTATACAAACTCTGTCAGAAAATAGAAAAAGTGAACATTTATCAAAAATTATTTTATGAAGCCAACTAACTCTGATACTGAAACATGATAATAAATTGCAGGACAGGAAAATTACATGTCAGTGTCCCTCAAACATTTAAATGCAAATATTCTAGATAACTAATTAGCAAAATGAATCAGCAATATTTCAAAAGATATCAAGATGAAATTGGGTTGATTCCCAGAATAAAAAGTTGCCTTAGCATTTGAAATTAAAATAACATAAACATAATATATTAACCAAATAAATTATTGAATTCATAATCACAATAGATGCAAAAAATCATTTAAAATTATATTTTAATCATTAAAAATAAGTAAGACAGAATTAAACCACCTTTAACCAATATTGGCTACCTGCAAAAACCCTTCCACAAACTTCAGTGGAATGTTGAATTATTCCCGATAATATCAGGCTCAAAACAAGAATGTCAACTAACATAGCTTTAATTCATGATTGTGCTGAAACTCTACACCACTGCAACAGAATAAAAAGATTATAAAAAATTACAAGGTCCACTGGAAAAACAGAAACCCATAGATGATATGATTGTATAACTTAATGATCCATAAATAATAATGAATTTACAGATACATTTTTAGAATCATCAAATGCATTTAAGAAGAATGTTGAATGCAAGCCCAATATGTAAATATCCATTTCAATTGTATATGAGACACAAAGTATACAAAATGTAGTTTTAAAATATGTTATTTGCATAAATATAGCAAAATAAGATTTTTAGGGCCAAAACCAAACAAAGTGTGTAAGAAATCTAGAATTACATAAAAGATTAACACAAGTTTAAAAAGACAGAAGTAATTTAAGGAATAAACCATGTTTATGGAATGAAGACTCAATATCATAAAGCTGCCAATTTCCCCAAAATGATGTTGTGAGTGTGCATGTATTTCTAGCAAATATTCTGATGGCAGCATTTCTCTTTGTGGTTCTTAACAAGTTGTGTCACACACACACACACACACACACACACACACACACACACATTTATAGAGAATATGTATATCATATATAACATATATATACATATATAAAATTTATATGTAATATATTTTTATTTTATAATATATATAACATATACATATAAAATACATGAAGAACTGCCATGTAATACCAAAATCCAAGATTAGCAAAAACTACTTTGGAGGAAAAAAAATGGTAGGATTATTTGCTCTATGGGATATTCAAAACTTATTTTAAAGCAATAGTCTGGAGATAATGCAATATTAAGGCAAAAATAAACATAAGCTAATGGAACAAAAAGAGAGAGGCAGAAACAGACTGATACATATGGAGGGAGGGACCCAAAACAACCAGGATTGTCTTTTGGGAGGCAGGGCCCACGTAGCACACTCAAAATTTGTTCCTCCGGATCAAATGACCAACCAAAATTTTTATCTGGAAGTTTTGAGAAGGTTGCATAACGATTTGCAGAAGAAGCATTCCAAGTTGTGGCAAACAGATGGCTGGTTCTGCCACCATGACAATGCACCTGCCCACACTGGACTGAATGTTCAGCAGTTTTGATAAAAAATGACCTGACACCAGTGACTCACCCTCCCTATTCACCTAATCTTGCTCCCAGTAATTTTTTATTTTTTGTTTCCCTGATGAAGAAAGTCTTCAAAAGGCCTCAAAATAAAACGTTTTGCCCATGTGGAAGGGGTGAAACAAAAAAATAGCAAAAGCCACTAAAAAGGCATCAAAATCGGTGAGTTCAAAAACTGTTTTGAGCACTGGCAAAAGCATCTTGATAGGTGTGTTGCAGCAAACAAAGAATACTTTGAAGGTGACTGAAGTTTAAACCTGTAAGATAAATAAGCAATTTTTTATAAATCAATGCCAGGCTTTTGGGATCACTCTCATACATGGGTATTTTATTTGTGTAAGTGGGCATTGTAGAAACATGATCATTTAGAAGCATGATCATTTTATTAAATGACACTAACTCTAATGGATTTGCCAGAACTCAAGCTTATATTAGAAACAAAAATCAATTCTAGGTGGATGGTGAATCTAAGTATGAACGGCAGTTTAATAATCTTCTAGACATATTATGAGAGAATACTTTCATGACCTGTGATACAAACATAAATAACTAAATATTTAAACAAACACCAAAAGCACTAATTAAAAATGAATTGCTTGTAATTTGAAGTCTATTTAAATTAAGAATTTATTTTCATCAAAAGACATCAAGACAGTGAAAGTACAAGCTACAAATTTGAAGAAGACAGAGAAAAATTGATCTTATGCAGTGCATATAAAAATTCTTAGAAATTGATTCTTAAACATCAGATAAACTTTATTCTAAATGTCCATCAATGAATAAATGGATAAAAAATGAGGCATACATATACAACTGAATATTATTCAGTCTTATAAAAGGAATGAAATCCTGCCATTTGCAGCAACAGGGATGATTCTCCAGGATATTATATTACAGTAAATAATCCAGGCACAGAAAGACAAATATCACATGCTGTCACTCATATGTGGAAGCTAAAAAGTTTGATCTCGTGGAGATAAACAGTAGAGCAGCGGTTACCAGAGGCTAGAAAGAATAGGAGGATGGGGACATAAAGAGTTTGGTTAATGGGGACAAAAATACAGTTAGACAGGAGAAATATTTTTTGTATTCAACAGTATAGTAGAAGAACTATAGTTATCAATAGTTTATTGTATATTTAAAAATACCTAGAAGAAAATATTTGGAATGTTCCTAGCAAAAAGGAATGATAAATGTTTGAGGTGATTGATGCATCAATTACCCTGATTTGATCATTACACATTGTATTCATGTGTTACAATATGACATGTACTCCATAAGTAAAACTAACTGTTAAAAAAAATGTTAGCTAGCCCAATTTATAAAAACACAGGCAGAATCTTAGCCAAGCACTTCAAAAAAGAGTAAAATAAATTGCCAATATACATATAAAAAGGTTCTCAACGTCATTTTCAGGTAAATGTTACTAAAACTGGGAAAAAATAGTACCATATATCCAACACAATGGCTACATTTACAAGATGAGCAAAAGTGTACATTAGAAAGTCTGCAGATCTACATGGTATCACCTATACTGCTAGAAGGAGTATATGCAAGCGCTTTGGAAAACAGTTTACTATTACATAGCAAAGTTAAATATACACACTCTCTGTCATTCTGTCAGTTCCACATATATATATATGCCTAATAGTAGTGCATAAACATCAAGCATAAATATAAAACTTAAGAAGCTACACACAAAATAATATTCCAGCTTGAGACCCAGGAAAGAGCTGATTTTTCCATTCAAATCTGTGAACCATCAAAATAGAGACCCAAGACAGCCATGCTGTAGCTCAAATAGGAATTCTATATGCAGGCAGACTTCCTACCTGGGGTTTAGTCAGGTCTTCAACTGATTGGATGAGGCCCCTCACATTATGCAAGGTGATCTTTTTAAAATTTTTTTACTCAATTAACCAGGTGTGGTGGTGCATGCCTGTAGTTCCAGCTACTTGGAAGGCTGAGGAAGAATTACTCTGAGCCCAGCAGGTAGCTGCTGAGGTGGCCATGAGCATGTCACTGCACTCCAGCTTGGGCGACAGAGTGAGACTCTAACTCAAAAAAAATTTTTTTTTACTCATTTTAGAATCCTGGGGATATATGCGAGGATTTTCTACATAAGTATACTGCATGAAAATGAGGCTTAAGCTTCTGATAAGCCCTCTCTCTGCCTCATAGTGGTCATGGTACTCAAAGGGTGGTTTTGTATTCTTTATACCCCTTTCATAGCCTCCCTTTTTTAGCAGTGTCCAGTATCTATGGTTCTTGCCCTTATGTCCATGTGCCCAAATTTAGGGTGCATTTATGAGTGAAAACATGCAGTATTCAGATTTTTTTTCTGTGATAATTCACTTAGAAGGATGGTCTCAAGATGCATCCATGATACTGCAAAGGGCATTTTTTTGTTATTCCTTTTTCATTTTAAAGATTTGGGGTAAATTCACGATTAGGTATACAAATGGACTTCGTATAGGTAAAATTCGGGCCTCTCTTTGGTCCCCACTGTGCCTGGTTTGAGATCTGGTACCCTTATTGAGGTTGTGTGACTCCCCTTCCCCTGGCAGTTTCCCCCTATTACCAATCCCTTTCTTCTAGTATTATAACAAATGTTCAGGGTTCCCATATGAGTTGGAACATGTGGTACACAGTTCTTTGTTTCTGTGATAGATCAACTAAGATGATAGATTCTAAATACATCCAAGTTGTTGCAAAGTTCATAATTTGTCCTTCTTTATGACTGCATAATATTCCATCATGTGTATGTACCACATTTTTTGTCCAGTCCATTTTTGGTGGACAACACAATTGGTTTCATGTTTTTACTATTGTGAACGATGCTGCAATAAACATGAAAGTGCAAGTACCTTTTTTATAGAATAATTTGAGTTCCTCTGAGTATATTCCCAGAAGAGGGTAGCTGGGTCATGTGGAACGTTGTTTTTCAGATTTTTTTTTCTTTTAGGAATCACCACACTGTTTTCCATAGAGGTTGCACTAGTTTATACTCCCACCAACAGTGTAGAAATATTCCCTTTTCCTTGCATCTTATCCTGCATCTGTTATTTTTTGTTATTTAATTTAATTATTTTTTCCTTTGGAGTTGGAGTTTCACTCTGTCACCCAGGCTGGAGTGCAGTGGCACACTTAGGCCACCCCAGTGTCGACATGCTGGGATCCAGCGAACCTTCCACCTCAGCCTCCCAAGTAGCCAGAACTACAGGTGCATGCTACCATGCCCAGCTAATTTTGTATTTATTGTAGAGACGAGGTCTTGCAAAGTTGCCTGGGCTGGTCTCAAACCCACGGGTTGCCAAAGTGCTGGGATTACAGGTTGAACTACCAAGCCTGGCCTATTTTTTGAGTTATTGATGATGGCCATCCTGACTGGAATTACATGGTATCTCAATGTGGTTTTAATTCACATTTCTTTGATGATTAGTGAGGTTGAGCTTTTTTTCATTCATCTGTTGGCTGCTCTTATGTCTTCTTTTGAGAAGTGTCTACTCATATATTTTGTTAACTTTTTAATAGGGCTGTTTGTTTTTTACCTTTTGGCACATTTGAGTTCCTTGTATGTCGTGGATGTTAAGCCTTTGTCAGACATGCTGGTGGCAAATATTTTTTTCCCATTCTGTGGACTGTCTCCCCACTCTCTTGATGGTCTATTTTGCTTTGCAGAAGCTTTTCCATTTATTGAGGTCCAATTTTCACATCTTGTTTTTTATGGCAAGGGCATTTGGGATTTTGATAGGGAATTGGTTGCCAATTCCAGTTTCCATAAAGGTGTCTGCTGAGTTTTCAAAGGTTCTTATAGTTTGAACTTTTACATTTAGGTATTTGATCTACTTAGAGTTGATTTTTGTGTATGGTGATAGGGTAGGGATCCTGTCTCAATTTCCTGCATGTGGTCATCCAGTTTTCCCAGTACCATTTACCGAATAGGTTCTCCTGTCCCCAGTGGTTGTTGGTGGAGGCTTTGTCAAAGATGAGTAGGTTGAGAAATTAAGATTTTGCTTCTGGAATCTCTATGCTGTATCTATTAGTCTACATTCCTGTTCTTGTACCAAAACAAGGATGTTTTGATTATTGTAGTCTTATTTTAAAGTTTAAAGTCTGGAAGTGTCTTACCACCACTTTGTTTCTTTTTCTGAGGGTTTTTTGGTTATTCATGGTAGTTAATGTTTCCATATAAATTCTGTATTGTCATTTCCAGGTCTGAGAAGAATGATGCTGGTAATTTAATAGGTATAGGGTTGAATCTGTATATTCCTTTGAGCAGGATGGACATCTTAACAATGTTGATTCTTCCAAACCATGAGCATGGAATATTTTTCCTTTTGTTTGTGTCTTCTCTGATTTCTTTGAGTAGTGTTTTGTAGTTTTCATTGTAAGGTCTTTCACTTTCTGGTGAGGAAGATAACAATGTATTTCATTTTTTTTGTGACTATTGTGAATGAGATTGTGCTTTATATTTGGTTCTGTGCCTGCTTGTTTTTGGTATATAAGAATGTGACTGTCTTTTTCATGTTGATATTATAACCTGAGACTTTGCCAAAGTCCTTTATTAGTACAATTATGTTTTTGACAGAGTCTCTTGAGTTTTAAAAATATAGGATCATATCGACAGCAAAGAGGAATAACTTAACTTCTTTTCCTGTTTGGATACCCCTGATTTCCTTCTCTTGTCTGATTGCTCTAACTAGGATTTCCAGTGCTGTGTTGAACAGGAGGGGTAAGAGTAGGCAGCCTTGTCTTGTTCTGATTTTCAGGGGAAACGCTTACAATTTCTGTCTTTCTAGCAATATGTTGATTGTAGGTTTATCCTTGATGTTTTCACTATTTTGAGGCATGTTCTCTCAATGCCTAGGTGTTCAAAGTTCTTTATCATGATAGGATGCTAGATTTTATCAAAAGTTTTTTCTGCATCTAATGATATAATCATGTGGTTCTTTTTTTTACAATTGTTGGTGTATTGAATTATATTTATTGTCTTGCAGATGTTGAACCAACCCTGCATCCTGGGGATGAAACCTATTTGGTCACTGTGGTTGATTTTTGAGATGTGTTGTTGGATCCAATTTGCTAGCATCTTGTGGAGAATTTTTTCATCTATTTTCATCAGGGATACTGTCCTGTTATTCTCTTTCTTTGTTGTAACATTACCAGGTATGGATATAAATGTTATGTTAACTTCATAAAATGATTTGTGGGGAATTCCATCTTTCTCAATTGCCTGGAATACTTTCAATAGGATTGGTATCAGCGCCTCCTTATAAGTTTTGTAGAATTCCACTGAAAATATCACTGGGCCAGGTTTTTTGTTTGTTTGCTTTGTAGTTAGTTTTCTTATGATGGAGTCAACTTCTTGCGTTGTTACTGGTCTGTTTAGTGTCTGAATTTCTTCTTGTTTCAACTTCAGAAGATTGTGTGCTGTCAGAAAGTCCTCCTTCTCATTCAGGTTACTGAGTTGTTTCCATACAGATGTGCATAGTAATCCCTGATAATCTTTTGTATTTCTTCAGGGTAGTTTTGATTTGATCTTTTGTGTTTCTGGTGCATTTATCTGGGCTTTTTCTGTCTTTTTCTTGGTCATTCTGGTGCGGGGTTCAATCTGGTTATCCTTTCAAAGAACCAGCTTTTTGTTTTGTTGATTTTTTTCTATGATAGTTTTGTCTTCACTATCCCATATTTGGCTTTTACATTGGTGATCTGGATTTTTCTGCTGAAGTTAGAGTTTTGGTGGTCTTGAATTCCCAGCTCCCTTAGGTGATTTTAGGCTTTAACTTGAGATCTTTATATTTTTTTGATGTGTACTCATAGAAATACAAATTTTACTCTTAGTACTGTTTTCATCACATCCAAGAGGTTTTGGTAAGATGTTTCTTTATTTTCACTTTTTTCTAGGAATCTTTTAATTTCTGTTTTGATTTCTGTGTTGACCCAGAAGTTGTTCAGCATCGTGCTGTTTAGTGTTCGTGCCTTTGTGGGCTTGGGGGGAGTTTTGTTGGTACTGATATTTATTTCTATTCCACTGAGGTCTGAGAAGGTACATGGCAAATTTCAATCTTATGAAATTTGTTTGTGCTTAATTTATGACAAAGGATGTGGTCAATCTTGGATTATGCACCATGTGGTGATGAGTTGAATGTACATTCCATGGTTGTTGATGGATTGCCTTGTAGGTATCTATGAAGTTCATTTGGTCAAGCATCAAGTTGAGGTTCCAAATCTCCTTATTGATTTTTTGCCTCGAAGTTTATCTTGGGTTGTTAGTGGGATATTTAAGTCCCCATCTATGATAGTGTTGCATTTGATGCCTTTTTTTTTTTTACTTTACTTAGTAGCTGCATTATAAAAGCTGATGCTCCTGCGTTGGGTGCATATACATTTAGGATGAATATTTCTTGTTGATAGATTTAACCTTTTATGATTATATAATGTCCTTCCATATCTTTTTAAATTTTTGATAGCTTAAAGGTTGTTTTGTCTGATATTAAGTTCACTACTCTTACCTTATTTTATCTGTTAACCTGAAAATTTGTTTTTCATTCTCCAGTTTTTGAGTCTCTGAGTGTCCTTTGTGGTGAGATGTGTTTCCTGGAGGCAGAAAATTTTGGGGTTGTGTTTTTTATCCAGTCTTTTCAGTGGTGCATTTAGTCAATTCACATTCAAACTGATTATAGAAATGTAAGGGTTTATCTCTGTCATAAGGCTTTTATAAGCCTGTTTTGTTTTCCTTTAGCTTTTGTGTTAATATTATAGGTGTTTTCATTTTTGTGGGTGTACTGTGTGTTTGATGCTTCTCTGTTTGGGATTTGTGAAGTATATGGTCTTTCTTTTGTTTCTTCATCTTCTGTGTACATCACCTTTTTAAGTTTCTCCTGCAAAGCTGATCTGAAGGCAGCATATTCTCTTAGGGATTGGATGTCTGGGAATGATTTTATTCCCCATCACTGATGAAGTTTAGCTTGACTGGATAACTAGTTTTTGGTTGAAATTGTTTACCTTTGAAAGTAATAAAGATTGGGGTCCAATCCCTTCTAACTTGCAGTGTTTCTGCAGATAAATCTGCAGCTATTCTGATTGTTCTCCTTGAGTAGAAAGTGTGACATTTTCCCTTTGCTGTTTTTAGGATTTTTTTCTTTTATACCTATTTTGTGTAGGTAAGCCACTATTAGTCTTCTCATATGTTATCTTGCAGGGGTTCTTTGACTTTCTTGCACTTATATAGACATTTCTCTGACCAGATGAGGAATGTTATCTTGAATGAGCTCACGGAATATTTGTACCAAGGTGTTTTATGTTTTTCTCTCTACTTCAGGTATTCTGGTCAGACATAGATTTGGTATCTTGATAAAATTGCACCTCTCTTGGAGAGTTTCTTCTTTCTTCTTAAGTTTTTTTTATGGCCTATATTTTTAAGATTGTGCTAATTGTGTTATTTCTACTTTTTGGTCTTCCAACTCTGAGTTTATGTCTTCCGCTTGGTCAATTCTGCTTCCCATTCTTATTAGCTTGTTACTTATTTCTTGGATGGAATTCTTCGTTTTTATTTCTAAATGTGCTTTCTTGAGTCTGTCCAACTCCATTGCAATTTCACTTTATTTCATAACTCTTGCATTTCTTGATTTTTATTCATTCTAGTCAATGATTCTCTGATCTCTGAACGTACCTTCTGGGTACTATTATTCTCAGAGACAGCCACTGTGCTCCAGTAGCTGTTCTTTCAGGCATTGACTCTTTATTGGGGCTCTGAAGGTTACCAATGATTTATTTGTTGGTTTGTCTTCATTTTTAGCGGTTTTGTTATCTTTCTCTTTAATTTCATTGCTCATTGTGAAATGGAGAAGCAGTCACTTCTGATATTTGCTCTACCTTCTGTCTTTTTCTGACAGAGTCTAAGAGAGGGAAAAATAAGAGAAAGATGGGAAATAATAAGAAAGCCATTTTTAAAACACATAGAAAGAACAAAGAGAGAGAAATAGAAGAGGAAAGAAAAGAGAAAACCAACCATCAAACAAAGCAAGCAAACAAGACAAACAAACAACAAACGAATCCCACAAAACTCATTGATAGAGGGTTCTCAGCTTTAGTATGCCTCTTGGGTGGGGGGATGTCCCTCTTGCGGTGAGTTCTGCAACTGCATGTTACTGTAGGCTCCTTCGCTGTTGTAACTCAGGATGTTAGAATCTTGACCCCTTGCTGCTTCAATTAATGCTAGCATTCACCTACAGGGGAATGGGGGATGGGATAATGACTCAGAATCTCCAGGGCTCTCTCCCCTTTTCCTTCTCTTCCAGCATACTCACAGCTCCCAGTGCCTCCAATTTGCAGTGAGTGAATGGGGCTTCTGCCCTTGCCTTGTTCTCCTGATCTCTTTTACTCACTCATTACTGGGGGTGTGGGGGAGTCAGCTAGGCACTCACCAGCCTCCTTCTTGGTCAAATTCACTGTATGCATCTATTGCCAAGAAGCTGGCTTAGAGCAGGTGGAGGTGGATCATCTGGGGTTCCACATCTGCCATTACCTACCTGTTTGTTCACTGGGGGAAATGCTTTCTGAGTTCATAAAGAGCTACCCCAAAGAATGTGGAGATCATCCCCTGGTCTTATGATGCAGGTCTGCTGTTCCACAGAAGCCACCCTTGAGCATTTCTCATCCCAGGTTTTAGAATGGCTGCTCAGTTTCTCTATAGACTGCTGTTCCTGCCACAAATGGGAGTTGAGAAAGAAAGGTCTCTCCCCTACAAGCACCACAGTCTCTGGATCGCAGGTCCCAGTGCCAGGATCTTGCAGTTTAGCCTGTTGCTTCTGGTGGTGGCAGCAAGTCAACAGTGGCTCCTCTCCACTGTTTTTTCAGTACTTTGTTTCTGGCTCTGTCACTGCACTCCCTCTGCAGCCCTCTCTGCCAGTGTCCAGTCCGACACTGAGGTGGTGAAAAGGCAGTTGTTACAGTGGCTTATTCTCAGGAAAAGCTTGCTGATTTTAAAAAATGATGCTCCTAGTACCACATTTTCTTTATCCAGTCCACTTTTGATGGGTATCTGGGTTGGTTCCATGTTTTTGCTGTTGTGAATAGTGTTGCAATAAACATGCAGGTGTCTTTTTGCCATGGTGATTTGTGTTTCTCTGCGTATGTTACCAGGAGTGGGATTACTGGATCATATGATAACTCAATTTTTATTTATTTGAGAAATCATCACACTGCATTCCACAAAGGTTGAACTTTTACATTCCCAACAATGATGTGTGAGCACTTCCCTTTTCTCTGCAGCCTCATCATCACCTGTAGTTTTTTTTTTATTTTGATATTTTAATGATAGTTCAGGTAAATCTTCTTTACATAAAATCTATTGATTAAATCAACATCCTAGAACACCCTTACAGTAACATCCAGATTAATGTTTGACCACATATCTGGGTATTGTGACCCAACCAAGTTGACACATAAATTAACCATCACAATAGTTAAAAAAAATTTTTTTTTAAACTATTGTGTAAAAGTTGAGTTTCTTTGATTGAGTTGAGTTTCTTTATTGTGTAAAAGTTGAGTTTCTTTGATTGAGAGTGTTTGATGTGTTTGTCCTTGCTTTAGCAAGGAGGAATCTGAAAGAACAGAAACAACATAACATGAGAAGAAAATTGGCATTTTGTATGTACAGACAAGGTCCTATATATGCTGTCTGCAGAATTTGATTTTATCCAGAACTCTCTTAAACTTAGTTCCATATTAGTCCTTCTTCATACCAGGCAATCAAATAGAACATAAAGTATGGGGAAAAGGTGTTCTTCCCATTCTGGAGGAAATTCAGCACAACTCCAAGGCTTAGTGAACCTCAACGAATGTAGAACACTAGACCAGAATCCTTGGAAATGCTGAACATAGTATGCTAGCATAGTATTAAGATGGTCACGCTGGTCCTGGTAGTCATGGCAATCAAAGTGTAACATCTCAAATCACGTATGGCCAGCATCAATCAAGATGAGAGACATGAAGAATAGGGTATAAAAATAGCCTACTTGCAAATTTATGAGAGACTGATAGAAAATATTGGGCAGTACCTAGTGAGAATCTAAAAATTTGTATAAAAGGCAGTAATAGGTATTAGTGAAATATTGATATGAGCATGTTTTTAGTTGAAGGCTGATTAGTTCAGAAAAAAGTGAACTACAATCTCACATGCTTATGCCTTCCCTACATACATAAATATTTATGAATATTTAAAATTCTGAATTTCATGTACAAATGTTTATCTACAGTATCCAATTGAATTAAATTATCATTTCACATAGAATGTTTGCCTTCAAAGAGTCATTCTATCTTTTCATGGAATAGTTAATGTGGACATCAGACCATCAGTTAACATCAAGTCATTTATGACTGTTCTGTTTTTAAATACAACCATCCTTTTCAAAATGAATTTATATCTACCCAAGCTTAAAAAGCAGATACTTTCACAGTTCACTCTACTTCATTCTACTTTAATTTTATGGTATTGTAATCCATGCCAATAGATCCTTGAAGATATGATTTAAAGTAATTTAAAAATGAATAACATTAATCACAATTACTAATCATTCTAGAAAAAATAATGTTCAAAAAATTAGATATGCAGATTTTCACACAGGGCTCTGCTCTTAATCCTCATAAATATTATATTGTAAATAAGCTGTTATATTCATAAGTCCATTTACATTTTAAATATTTAATTGTGACTTACAGAAGTCCTGCAAGAGATTACATTTTCTAACATCCTTAAATCCACTCTGCTATTTTTAAGGTTTAAGGTAAAAAAAAAAAAGAGATGTTTTCAAAGGTAAAGCACAAGGTGGCATCTTATCAAGATTTCACTGTATGCTATTACAGTTACAAAAAGTATTCTGTGATGACAGGTTGTAATTCTCAACTCTCTTTCAATGTCCACTCCAATTTTTAAATCTTTTTTGAAGTTAAAATACAACCATCTCTGCAGAGAATTAAGAGTGCAGTTTCTCAAATCACACTGAGGGAATCATACTTAACCCCTCTGTAAGTACATTCCTGCTCTTACCTGGATAATAGAGGTAATAAGTACCTCATGGGATCATTGCCTGCATTAAATGAAGTAATATACGTATCAATATCTTGGTAGAGCGCTTTACATATATTTAATGCAATATATAACTACAATGATCATAATAATGCTCATGAAAATCTAAACCCTATTTGAGTTGTAACTTGGAATTTAGAAACAAATTATTATAGTTATTAAAAGTAACATAACATCACTTTGGTATCTAGAAATAAGGGGATTCATCCCAATAAATATTTATCAGTAACTGATTGTAGGAAGAAATTATACCAGTCATATTCTTCTTTGTTTGATTCACTTTATTGTTTTAAATTCAATCTATTTGTCAGGAACTAGAAATGAGAATATGAATACAAAGTATACTAGTTTTTTATCCTTTCATCCAGTTTTAAGGTATTTTAGATGGAAGAAAAAAATAGGACAAAGCAAACATGTTCTTAAGAAAAACTAGCATCAAAAAATGTAATTGGTATTATGTTTTCTTCTAAACCAGGGATCTTACAAACTTCAAAAACTAATGTCCTAATAATTGAGTGAATTCTCAATCAAACCTTTAGAGAGAAAGAACCATATACATGAAAGTTCCTGTGCTTCGTGTGCTTGGAAACAAAGATAACAAAAAGATACATGTGGGAGTATAATCACTTTAAGTCAACCCCGTAACAAAAACATTCATAATCAGATAAACTATAAGATGAAGATTAATTCCATGATACTTTTCATCATAGAAACTCACCACTAGGTCCTTCCTCATAACATTGAGACTTCAACTAAATATTTTAAACCTTTCTTTTATATGGTTTATATGTGATTATTCCAGACTCATCTATTTTGAAAGTGAAACTTCTTTTAAATTATACTCTTTTTCAACATCACTAAAGACAGTAATGAAAATTATTTTCCTACAATAATTAAGTAAATGCTTTTTATTCTATTATTTAATTTTTTTGAAGTTAGCAAGCATCTATTTCTGACTCCTGTATTAACACATGGCTTCCTTATGACTTTTGTATTATGTATAATGCTAAAGGGAATTGCTCCAAATTAATGCTTTCTTTCCCACAGTGCTTCTCCTCAGAATCTGAAATTAACTGCATTGTTTAAGAGTGGAAAAAAAGGATTAGACCAGTTACATTCATCCAGTGCACTGGACAGGTCTCTAGGGATAATGTTCCCTTATGCAACTGCACTTGTGAAAACATACTTATAAACATTTAGCAGCCATATCTTCTGACACAGTTTCTAAATAATATAATGATGATGGTAGTAAGAATATTATTTAATGATAAAATGATTATAATAATATTAATAATAATGAAATTGCCATTTGGTGATGGGTTATTTTGTGAACAAGCTTATTAACCTCATCATTCATGTAACATAGGTAATAATACCTGCTACTCAAAGGGCAATGACATCCCACATGTGTTTTTTACATTATATAAGCATTAAATTTTTTTAGACTATGATTTATATGTTCTAAGATGATTTTCTGAGAAAATAGAGACATTTTTCTTTCCATTTCATTGCCAGTGTGTCTTTCTCTCACCCTGTTGATCTCTACCTGAGTGTGTCTTTTTGCAGTTTATGCAATCAACAGATGTGTACTGAAATTTCTATGCATAGGATTCTGTGACAAGTTCTGATAGAAAAAATAAGGATGAAAATAATATTGCCACTGCATAAGAAATTTTCTTCCTGTCAAGGCTTTGTATTCAAATAAAAACAAATTTAAAACAATGAAAATGTTTCTAGAACTGATATAAAAAACAATAATCTTACAAATAACGTTATTTAGAATTTGCTATGTATTTAATTAATCTTGATGGTTAATTTACTCAAGGGCTTAGGAAATAGTTACTATATACAGGCATTTTGCTGTATGCTGAGATATAAAACAGTTCACAATCTAGACAAGGAATGAATAAAAAAATAAATACTATATGAATGGTATAGGATGAAATTTGGCCATTAAGTTAGATTCAAGTAATCAAACAAAACAAATATATTTAAGCATTCCAAATTTAGATAGTGGGCTAAGGTAAAATATAGAAATAGAAATTTGAAAAACATGTTAGACAGTGGCTATACTGTTAACAACAGGTCCAGGGGTATTTCTGTAATTCTTTATTGTACATCTCTGATTCTAGAAAATATTGATGCCTTTTCTGTCATTGTTTTGGCTTCACTCATGTTTCTGGCCTCTGCTTCACTCACTCATCTGTAACCTTTGTGTCATCATAAAATACAAGCAAAACATCAGGCTGTACGATGAGAAAAGCACAGTATGAAGAGTCTCACGGTCAGTGATCTTGCTCAGATAACAACAGCCAGGGTGTGTGAACTTGATAAGATTACACATCAAGAATTCTCATCACAAAATGAGCAGATTTGCCTACATGGTGCCTAAATTTGCCTGCATAATCCCTTTTAATTCATGAATAGAATTTCAAAATAAATCATGTGATTACAAAGTTCATGTTTTAATGTTAAGAAGCAAGTAAATTATTGTTTTACTTCTATACATTCAGGTAACTTAAACTATATGCTAGAATCAGACTTTAGTAAAAACTAAATTGCAAACCTTATTTATAAACTTTGTTAGATAATTAAATATATCTACAATGAAATTTCAGCTTTAAGATAAATGTTTAAAATTGTATTTTTTTCTTAGATAAAAAATGCAAATCAATATAACAAAATACATCTAAAACTAGAAGGGAGCCACCAACATCATCTTCAAAGATATGTGTAGATATTTGTAATGTAAACATATGAAGAATAAAACATTAAAGATTAAAGAATGAAAGATTAAAAGTATAAACTGAATTTACAGAGTCTGGGAAAATGAAGGACTATGTCAACAAGATGTAGGCCCATTAGTCCTGGAAATCCCCAGAAGCTTTCATATCTAGAAGCACCAGGTAACACAAGAGTAAGCAGTGAAAGAAAAATAAAAAGAGGGAACAGTTAGAAAATGAGGTCCCCCCCCTCCTATCTCAATGGGCAAAGACCTTTTCTTTATTCTCAAAGAAGGTGGCAAAATCATTATCTGTAGGAATTAAATGAGGAAAGCTCTGGACTTCAGAATACAAGACACAGAAAAGAGAGAAAATGTGATGAAAATTGCAGATTATTTGAAAATCTAGTAGGCATATTTATAACTTCAAAGTAAGAGATTAATTTTTTTTCCTGAGGATCCTGAACCACACTAGAGGAAAAAATTATAGAAACGAATATTTAAGTGTCTTCCACTGGAAAACTACTCTGCTGTAAAGGAGATCCATAAACAAGGCTGGCCATGAACATAAAATTTCTTAATTCCTCATTGTAGAATGTGAATGAGCTACCAAAGATTTGGAAAATTCCACAAGCTTCTACCATTAAAAACCACAAAAAATTGCAGAAATAAGAAACCTGTGAAATACAGAAACAATACAGGAGTAGAAAAAGTATATACTTACCCAAATTAACTTAACGATAATATACTCAGAGAAATGTCACATGTGCTAATTTATAAAGTCATAGCATGGTGTTAGAAACATGAGTCGAAACCATAAAAAAGTTCATAGAAGAGAAAACTCTGAGAGAAGAAGCAACTCGTGCTGGAAGATAAAATTAAGAAAAATCCTTGTTAGTATCATAAAATATCAAACAAAGACAAAATAGGAGAGAAAAGGAAATAAAATATTAATCCAGGAGAACCAATATCTAACTAATAGGAATCTCAGCACTAGAAAGTATAAAGTATCAACACGTTGAAAGAATTATATAAAACTTATTGTAACACTATAAATTGAAAAGGTCTATTAAAAACTCAGCACAATTATTGGAAAAAGATTCAGAGCAAAATAAATCACTGAAAATTTTCAAAAGTCTCAATCGACTTAAAAGCATCCAGAGAAATAGCACACACGAGTAGCACTGGACTTTTCAACTGCAGCATTAGAAATCAGATAATCATGAAGCAGACCCTTCAAAATCCTGAAAGAAAGTAATTTAGAACCCAGCAATTCCCCAAATATCTCTCAAGTGTGAAGTTGGAATGAAGACGGTGTCAAACATGCGAATCTCTAAAATGTTTACTTTTCACATAAAATTTCTCAGATATCTACTAAACTAAGTATTTCACAAAAAATACGCAGGAAACTAAGACAAGGAATACAGGAGTCTAAGAATCAGAGGATCAAGAAGGGTGCTCATTAGGGTTCTCCAGAAAAATAGAACCAGTCAGATGGAAAGCGAGAGAGAGATTTATGATAACGAATTAGCTTATACTATTATGGAGGCTAACTCTCAAGATCTGTAGTCAGCAGGCTGGAGTCACAGGAGAGCCATGGTATATCAACTGTCCAAGTCCAAAGCCCTGAGAAGCGTGCACCAATAATGTAGTCCAAACAGCAGCAGGTTTAAGATGCAGGCAGAGCTGATGTTTCAGTTTGAGTCAGAAGGCAAGAAAAACCTTTTGTTTCAGATCAAGGGCATTCAGTCAGGAGGAATCTCCTCTTATGTGGGAGAGGGTCAACATTTTTGTTTTCTTCAAACCTTCAAATGATCTGCTTTACTCAGTCTACCAATTTAAATGTTAAAATTTTAACTCATCCAAAATACCTTCATAAAACTGTAATAATGTTTGACCAAATATATTGGAACCCTCAGTGACCCAGTCACTTAAACACATAAAATTAACCATTACAAGTAGCTTCCCTATAAAAACACATTTCCTTCTGTGGACAACTCTATCATACCTGATTTCCAAAAAAGTGTTAGGTGTGTTTAACAGGCCAGTTGAAACCAATGACTACACATTCCAAGTCAACTAAAAGCTGTTTCTTTTCAGTGTGTGCTTGTTTTTGTTATTAATTATAAAATATATCTCTTGAACTCTGGGATTACTGAGTTTCTACAATTGTAAAAAAAAAGAGAGACAAATAAAACAAAACAAAAAACCTTGCTTGCAGCTTTAACTAAGTTAGAAACTCTTTTTCAGTAAAGCTTGTTTTTATAAAAGGGGTTTTCTGATTATTCTTCTATTATTACCTCATTTTCTGACCACAGTTGGGGAAGGATTTCTGCTTCTATAAACCTACATTACTAGTTTAGGCTTACCTGTATAATCCAGTAAAATCCCCCTATCTCAAGGTCCATAAATTTAATCATACCTGCAAAGCTATTTTTTTTGCCACATTTGGCAATGTGTTCATGGGTTTCAGGGATGAGGGTGTAGACCATATGGGGCCTCTAATAGACTGTCACTCTCTTAACCACTCTTCTTTCCTTGGTGTTACTTCATGATCACAAGAAAGGTACTACAACTGCAATCATCATGACCTTCCTAGAAGAAAGGATTTAGAAAGAAGTGTGAGAAGTACCTCCTGCCTGACTTGCCATCTTTTTAAGGAAGCTTCATTAGAAAGGGACCCAGCAGCCAGGCTTGGTGGCTCAGCCTGTAATTCCGTGCTTTGGGAGGCTGAGGTGAGTGGATTGCCTGAGCCCGCGGGTTCAAGACCCGCCTGGGCAACTTGGCAAGACCTCATCTCTACAATAAATGAGAAACGAGCCGGGCGTGGTAGCATACGCCTGTAGTTCCAGCTACTTGGAAGGCTGAGGTGGAAGGATCACCAGAGCCCAGCAGGCCGAGGCTGCAGTGGCCAGGAGCGACCACTGCACTCCAGTCTGGGTGACAGAGTGAGACTCCAACTCAAAAAAAAAAGGGGACCCAACAAGTTCTAACTTCATCTAATTGAACTGAGTGTCTAATTGGGTGTCACAGGATATACTTCTCTCTTACTGCAAGAAGTCAATTCATTATGACCAAAATCTATAAATTAGAAAATAGCAAAATTAGTATAGTATATGGAAATGTGGGGCTACATATAGTGGGAAATAGCTATTTGAATTGCAAGAGGTTTTCTCTGGAGAATGGAATATATGAAAGGAAAGGGACCTATTTTGCCCTCAAAGGTTATACAGATCTAATTTAAATATGATCATGCATGCCTTGGTAACAAATAAAAAATAAGAATTTGATCTTCTGTTTAGCTCCAACTTCATCCTAGTTTTTACTATAGACTTTGTACAAGGATGGCTCCCATCCCTAGACTGTCATCATTGTAGTCATTGTAGAATTTGTCCTACAAATAACTGCAAAAAAATTCTTTTTATTTATATAGTGTTTATCTTATAAATGTTGGAATATTTCTTATTGCTCCACAGATTCTTTACCATTTATATTAGATATTTAAAGCTGACATTGTAGTACATTAAATTAGAAGCTCTCAGAAACAATCCGGAAAAAAACATTTGTGCAGTTTATTTTACCCAGAACCCCAGCAGAGCTGTGATTAATAGATGCTGAAAGGAGGTTCTAAAATGGAATTTCAAACTAGCACTCTTTGACAACTGTAATATTGTACATTTTGATTGACTAGATTTTACAATTTGCAAAGGCTTCAAAGATAACTAGTTCAAAATGTTTTTCATGTGTTCCCACATACATACAATGCTAAAGTAGAAAAAAAAAAGATTCTTCCTGTATCTGGATATCCTGCATTTTATAATGTGATCACAGAACTGAGGTTTTTTTTTAAAGCACCATTGTTCGTTTACCATTCATTCAACATTCTCCCTTTTACTCAGAAAATTGGAAACTCAATTCCGGTGATGGCCAATGGAACTTTTGACAATTTAATGAAGAAACTGCGAGAGTCAGAGGGTAAAGCAAAGAGATGTTTTTTTCCTTATATCAGGAAGCAGCACTGAAGTGGTAAATATGCGGTTTTATTTCTGTTCTTTCTATTGTTCCCTGGCCTGCCTGCCCCTCGTTTTAAATTGAGAAGCATCTCAGAGAATTCTCTGAACAATAACTATTCTTTTCATTTTCTCCTGATTTTCTGCCTCTATTAGATGGGAGTAGGAAACACTCACAGCTAGTTCAGGGTGAAGCAAGAACAATGTTTCCTAACATCCATTTTCCTCCTGCTCTTTACCTCCGCCGTCCCACCTTTGGCTGGCCAGGGAAATTTATTATAACCTACAGACTCACAAAAGAATTCCAGGCTGTATTCTATATAACTATGGAAACATGCTCGAGAGACATGGCCTAGGAAAGGCAACAGTAGTGGTATACTGTGAACCTCTGCTTTTCCAGTAATTCTGTTTAAAAATCACCTAATGCATCTATTTTTTCTAAGGGAGAAAAAAAGGTGATTTAGATCACTCAGTGAAATATCCCAGCCAGGTTTAATTGCCAAAGAAAATTCTGGATGACATCAGGATAGAACTTATATCTGCTTAGAACAATACATTGCTAGTGACCATCCAGACACAAAATAATAATGATAGTAATAATGCTCTTATGCTAAAGGGAGAGGACAACTCTGGGACAATATCTGACTTAAAAAATGTTAAAAATCAAGGGAACTTGAAAACACTGGGGTTAAGCTAAATCAATAATTCTCAACTGGGGTGATTTTGTACCTCAGGGAACACTTGGTCATATTTAGAGACCTTTTTGGTTGTCACAGCTAGGGTATTCTATTGATATCTCATAGGTAAAGACCAGATATGCTGCTAAACATCCTCCAACCTACAGGTAGCCCCTTGCAACAAAGAACTCATGGTTTAGAGTGTAGTAATGCTAAGCTTAAAGTTGAGAAATAGTAGGTTAGATGTTAATTTTAAAATCTACTAATTGCAGGAGATAGTGTTAAAATTTATAAAGTACAAGAAATATAGTATCTTATTTGGAGCCATAACATGGGATCACTATGATATGCTTTAACTCAGACAGGAAATATACCAAATTAAGTGCATCTTCCAAAATCCCCGGATCCTTCATTTGAAGCAGATGCTGTTCTCTTCAACACACAGCCCTTTCAGTAACTAACAAGTTCAGTCTTTATTGCAGTTCTGATATTTCTAGGTTTTCCTAAAAAAGTTATGAATAAAGGGCAGGGAACTGGTGGCATACAGTATCTCTTATATAACAGCACAAGTTGAAATAGATCTTTTCTTCCAACTGTGTTTTAAGTACCTTCCCTGCACAAAGGTCACTTCCCTTTTAAAGCTTTCCCAACTCCCCTGGAAGATAATTCATTTTCACCCCTTGGTTCTCCAAGAATACTTAGTGTATATCTCAGTTACAAGTTTTCACATAATAAGTATTACCAAATCTTGCTTATGGTTCAAATTCCCAAAGCCCCCTGTCTGTGAGATCATCTGAGATAGAGATGATATATTTTTTTTTGAGTTGGAGTCTCACTCTGTCGCCCAGACTGGAGTGCAGTGGCCGCTCCCGGGCCACCGCAGCCTCGGCCTGCTGGGCTCCGGGCGATCCTTCTGCCTCAGCCTTCTGAGTAGCCGGAATTACAGGCATGCGCCACCC
>NW_007251366.1:114750-136970 GCF_000164805.1 Carlito syrichta | reverse complement strand
TGAACCCGCGGGCTCAGGCAATTCACTCACCTCAGCCTCCCAAAGCACGGGATTACAGGCTGAGCTACCAAGCCCAGCTGACATCTTATTTTTCTTAAAACTGAGCACAGACCTTTGAAAAGTATGGATGTTCAGTAAATGTTGATGGGATGAATAAGTGAGAATCCACATATAACCTGGGTTGTAAAAGTTGGGAGGTCTTGATTTGAATTTATATACTCAATATTACTAAATATGGTTTAAAACTTGATCCATCCGGACTTTACCTAAGTATTCTAAAGCACAAGTGACACCCTCTTCAGAATTTGCTATCAGAAACCTTCAGAGGTTTTCCACAGAGTTTGAGTGGAAAAGACATGTGTCACCAGAGACCATTAAATACCTGTTAGTGTACATGCAGAGACAGAGAGGGAGGTTACCAAGAGGGAAAAGAGGGAGGGAGGAAGGGAAAGAGGGAGAGAAAAAGAAAGGGAGGAATATTTCAATTGCCATCCTGAGTGAAATAAGTTTCAGAAAGCAGAGAACAATTAGAGATTAAATATATTTTTCACCCAAAAAAGAGACTGGGTATTACCTTTAAAAGTGTTGAAATCAGTGGACTTCAAATAGAATTGGGTGTGATCTAGAGGTTCATGAAAACATAACAGATCATTTTTTTTAATTAATTTTTTTTTTTTTTGAGTTGGAGTCTCACTCTGTCGCCCAGACTGGAGTGCAGTGGCCGCTCCCGGCCACCGCAGCCTCGACCTGCTGGGCTCCGGCAATCCTTCTGCCTCAGCCTTCCAAGTAGCTGGAACTACAGGCGCGTGCTACCACGCCCGGCTAATTTTTTGATTTATTGTAGAGATGAGGTCTCGCCTGCCCGGGCGAGTCTCGATCCCACGGGCTCAGGCAATCCACTCACCTCAACCTCCCAAAGGCGTAAAAAATTAATTTCTAGGTCCACCAGATCCGTATGTTCTTTTTCTGAAAGCAAGATCCCGGACTTTGTCCTTTCTTGTGTTGCTATCCCTGCTATCCCTACTTGCATGTTATATGAGAGGAATGTCACTCTCACCCAAAATCATACTAGGGTGAATGTGAGGTGTATGTACTGAGGGCAGTTCAATGTAAAGGTGAGTAAACTCCATTAGCGGGCCTGACAATTTAAAATATTAGCCTCCATACAACTTCCTTGAATTAAAGCAACATAATCCTAGGGTGACATTTGTGCCTTCTTCTAGCTGACATATATTTTGGTTACGTGAAGTACAACATTAAATATAAAGTATTTTAGCCCTGATTGGGATCTTCTGAGTTCAGATGTATCATAGGATCTGGTGAACACAATCCTGCTATGTCATTGATGCTTCCTTACTCTATGACTGACGAAGACCGCATCTCTCCCAAGAGAGAGTCCTGGGACAGCTGTGACAAAAAAAATTCCATGTGAAACATTGTAAATGCCAGCATCCTATTCCATCTAGGCCAAAAACTCATTGCAAAGCCCCATGCCTTATTAAGTGTCTCTCTTAGATTCACAATGATTAAGATGTGTGCAAAGTAAACTGCAATGCCAATCTATTGTGAAGCACAACTTCCCAGCATTTTGACAATTCTCAGTAATGAGAGAAAGCTGGGTGATTACTCTCATTTATCCTCTCCTAGTCTGTGTCTCAGCCACATATTTTGCATGATTTTTATAAGAAGCAGGAAAAATGTTCTCACAACTTTTAAAACATCAATTTCACATATTTAGGTGAAAAAACTAGATCCAGGATTGAAGTTAATATTTTGTATGCTCTTGGTCTTTGACCCCCAGAAAAAAAAAAATTTGTTTTGACTTCTGCAAAATTTTTGACTACTAGATATCCATATTCAGTTTTTACTTAGGTTACTTTGCACATTCCTATCATATTTTAACGCATTTGCATTCTTTAACAAGAATATATTCTAAATTCTACTGTAAATAATGTATTTAGCAAAAATAATTAATGTGCATGTTTATTCCAATTCTTTTAAATGTCATAATAATCTTCTCTCTCTCTCTCTCTCTCTCTCTCTCTCTCTGTTATAGGACAAAATGTTTCCCAAAGGACTCAAATGCACAATGCTTTGAACATTAAAGCAGCAGTTCCATATACTTCGGATTAATTTATCCCACACAGGAATTGATGTGCTATTCAAATCTTTCAACTCTCATCTTTCTCCCCAAACCAGTTCAGCTTTAAGGACTTCTTATTTTTTCCATCCTAAGTCATCAATGAATCAAAATGGTACTCTGCCTTTTGTCACATATAAATGGAAAAGCATAAATGTTCTGAGTCAGTACTGTTAAAAGTATCATTTAGACCTTGAATGAAATATTAAAGATGTTTCAAGTAATTTTACTGAATGAAGTCACATTTTTTTATCCTTGAAATCCAGAAGTATGAAAAAATATCTGTTTGTAGTTAATGGCCTCATGTAAAGCCACAATAAAATTAGCCTATCTGTTAATACAGTAAGTAGTTAGTTAGATTCACATTTTTTGTTTGTTTGTTTTGGTTTTTTTGTTTGTTTTTTGTTTTTGTTTTTTGAGTTGGAGTCTCACTCTGTTGCCCAGACTGGAGTGCAGTGGCCGCTCCCGGCCACCGCAGCCTCGACCTGCTGGGCTCCAGCGATCCTTTGCCTCAGCCTTCAGAGTAGCTGGAACTACAGGCGTGCGCTAAGCATGCCCGGCTAATTTTTTATTTATTGTAGAGATGAGGTCTTGCCAAGTTGCCCAGGCAGGTCTTGAACCCGCGGGCTCAGGCAATTCACTCACCTCAGCTTCCCAAAGACGCGGGATTACAGGCTGAGCCACCGATCCCGGCAGATTCACATTTGAATATATATTTTATACTAGTGGAGAGCAACTTCTTAAAAAGAAGAAAGAACTCTGTAAGGAGAGGATAAAACACCTGAATCTACTAAAAATACACAAGACAAAAAGTCTCTGAGGTAAAATATGGCTTATTTGAACAGTGGCACAGGAGGAATTGTGTTCAAAAGCTAGGAATATTTACAGAGGAGGAAGGTGAATGGAAGCAAGATGTATCTGAGGTAGATGTGATAGAGGGAAGCTTCTAGCAGCTGACTAATATATTTCTTTTTTGTTTTATTGTTATTTTTCTTCTTCCTCTTCTTCCTCTTCTTCCTCTTCTTCCCCTTATTCCCCTTCTTCCCCTTCTTCCCCTTCTTCTCCTTCTTCTCCTTCTTCTCCTTCTTCTTCTCCTCCTTCTCCTCCTTCTCCTCCTTCTCCTTCTTCTCCTTCTATTTCTTATTTCTTACTATTATTATTTTGTGTGTGGAGACAGGGATCTCACTTTGTTGCCCAGGCTGGTCTTGAACTCAGGCTCAAGTAATCCTCCTGCCTCAGTCTCCCAAAGCACCAGGATTACAGATACACCCATCTAATATATTTTTTTCAGAGGAGATTTGGGAGTAAATCACACACACACAAATTGTAATAAACAAGATCTAAATTTTTAAAAAATGGGAATTTCACAATTGTACAATTTACAGTTGTCCCTTGCTATCTGCAGATACTAAAATTTGCTTATACTTGGTTTCCACATTTGGCCCTGTGGAAACACAGACAAGAAGCATCAGTCCTGGGTAAATAGGGATTCACATCCTATGAATTTCATATTTTCCATCCGCATTTGGTTGGCATGCAGTACTGCCACTACAGAGGCCCTATTGTATTTACCGGAAAACATCCGAGTAGGAATGGACACATGCAGTTCGACTCTATGTTGTTCAAGATTCAACTGCACTTTGCTGGATAAGAAATACATTTATGTAATATGTGAAGCATTTCATAGGCTGAATGCAATAATTAAAAGCTATATTTCTGGATTGTGAGACAAACCTGAGTTCTCTAACATCATGAAGTCTGTATTTCCTATTTTTAACATGAGACTGGTAGATTTATTAACAGAAATAGCATCTAGCCCATAAAGAGCTCATCTCAGTGCCTAGTACAGAGAAAGTCTTCTAAAGTTAAACATGCTTTAGGTAGAATTATAAACTGTGGGTTCTTCTTGGAAAGGTGATTTTGCTTTGGGAGATGACCTGTGTTCATATTTTATGTAAAAAAAACACTTAAGGTAATTGTTAGAAAGAATTTATTCTGGCTGTGCCTCTGCATCACCATATTTTCACAGAACCAGCAGCTCTGCATATGGAGGCTATGACTAGAGTCTAGATTACAAACTATTTACAGTCAGGCATCATCTTTTTCATTTCCATTATGCATTCTCCAGATCATTTTATACTGGTCTGAGCACAAGGAGCACATGATAAATGTTGACTCAATATGTGGATCAATGATCCTTACATGTCTAAACACAGAGAGCTATTTCCTTTCATTCATCATTCAGTTCGGAGGAAGATTTCTTTTCTACCTACCAGGACACTGACTCCTGTCATGTCAAAGGCTGCATCTCAGCACTTAAACCAGCGCAAGCACAGCAAGACATACTGTGCACAGAAATCGTACGCTGCTAAGATGAAGACATTGTAATGAGAGCAAGGTAATGAGCGGAATAACAATTTGCCAACAAAAGACAAATGTTCTTCCCTTGGAAGCAAAGCCTACAGAGAATACCAACAAGCAGACTGCTTGTCTGGGATATATTTTCTTATCAAGCAATGCATTTCTTATCATGATGAAAGGGAAAAATGAATCCACAGCTAATGCTGATAAGTTAACAGAGATAATGGGGTGCAGTAAACATTAATTTATCATCACATTGCTAAGAAAGAAAAGGAACAAAAGAAGAAGGAAAGTGTAAAAGTAAAACTATATACCTTGCATATGAAATGCACAAAATAAAACTGAGGAAAATTGACAACCAGTTATAAAGTAAGATATTTAAAATAAAATTCTCTCATTTTGAAACAAAAGAAAAATAGAATAAGATTTTATATTTCCTCCTTGAATTGAAGCACCTAGCATTTAAGTAAAGCTTAGAAGAAACAAACCTCCCCCACAAAAAAGAGTAAATGAGACAATATTATGTACAACTGAGTAGTATACTAAAAACCTAAGTCATGGTTGGAAATTGTTCTTATCCCAATTATTTTCCTAAATAAACTTATTAGCTCCCTAGTAGCCAAGTACTATAGGTATCTTTGTTTATCCTATTTTAAAAAGGAAGTAATCTGTCCACCTTTTGAAATGGAGAAATGTAAAAAAAGTTTTTCTATAGTGCTTTAATGCTATAGGCTACTTAATAAAAATTAACACAAAGGAACAAATTAAATTTTTGATAACTCTAAAATTGACTTAGTTATTGTAAGATACCACAGGAACAACAGAAATGTTTAACGAAAAAGAACAGAAATTAAGCAATCTAGATTAGTTCTTATAGCAATGCCATCATTGAAAAGAATACATCTCTCATCATCATTTACATAATTTTGTTAATATAATCAATATGCCTAATTTCTATTAACATACCAGTTGTGGGTATTATGTAATTGTTCAGTATTTGCTATAAAAATAATCACGTATTTATCATACATACTCTTTATTAT
Source organism: Carlito syrichta (assembly GCF_000164805.1). NCBI lineage: Eukaryota > Metazoa > Chordata > Mammalia > Primates > Tarsiidae > Carlito > Carlito syrichta. The sequence continues at coordinate 131,426 of NW_007251366.1, read as the reverse complement.
GGGCTTAAATAGCTAAATTCTCACCCATTCAATGTTTTCATTCAAGCTTGGGAATAAGACGTTAGAGTTCTTCAATAGAATTTGCCTTGTTCAGAAATAATATATATGTATAAATACATATTTACTTATTTTATATATACATATTTTCAAGTGTAAATGAGGTACAAAAGAGACAGATGATTTCTAAGAAAAGGAAGCATGACTCCAAATTAGTACAGGTAGGTGCTTCCATAGACCACACAGCAGTTGAGGATATGGTGTGACGTCTGCCAAAGCAAGAAGACAAGCTCTGGAACAGATGACTTGAGTTCATCTACACATTCATTCTATATGAAATGTACATGTGTTGCCAGGTTCCATTCTCTAGGTTCAGCCATCTATCATTTTGTTGCTGTTGTTGTTTGTTTCAATGTAATCAAGTTTTTAAAATTTTGTAAGCCTCACTTTTCTCCATTGTAAAATGGAAGGGCAAATCAAATGCATAAAACATATAAACATTTAGCACAACTCCCAGCACACAGTAAGAACACAAGGAAGACGACTTGCTGGTTAGCTATTATAATTGTATTATTATTGTAATATTATACAGATTTTCCATATTGCTGAGGCTTTTGCTTTTTAATGTGACAAGCATTTGGCATTATGCCAGTTATTTATAAAATGACTCTTCCTTTATACGGGATCTTAAATACACTCCTTAGTTAATCTTGTTATTAAGAATATTAAACAACTATTCTTACTTTTAATTCATTTCTTGCCTTTTCACACTATATGTATTCTTTTTAAAAAATGAAAGCCTAACTAACACCAAAAATATTTATGATTATAAATAAAAAATTTTCTCTCCAAATAATTAAACAAAAAGAAATGTATTTATATGATATTAGGGTTTGTAAAAACCCCTAGAATTGGTCATTTTAAACATTCTGTTTCCCATGAAGCTTTCCATTAAATTGATGTAATCAAATGCCTAGGAAAATTCCTAGGTAATCAATGACAAGAAAAACAAAGATTATCTAGACTATTTTGATGCCTCCTCATATTTTTCACTGTGCTTTCCTCCTAAAAATATGAAATATATATATATGAAACAAGTATAAATAAGGTACATAAGAGAAAGATGGTTTCTAAGAATGGGAGGATGTTTCCAAGGGTGGGACAAACTGTCACAGCAATCAAGAAATGAAAGTTTCCATAAAAGAAGTGATCTCACATTTTAAAATAAAAGAGCAGGTTGACATGGATCGCATTGAAAACACAGGGCTAATTTCAAGGACAATTTTGTCTTATGGAAACCCAAACAACGCTGACAATATGAAAATCTGACTTCCATAGTAAGCCTCTGCACAGTCTGTGTCTGGCTTGCCTATTCTGTCTATGCGCTGTATATATTTATTTTTCTCACCATTTCCCTCTCCTTGAAAAACTGTGCAACCTATTTGACTTTCACTTGTTCAAATATATTCTTTGTACATCAGACCCTTCCCTTTTAAATTTTTCATTTACTTCTGATGATAAAGTGTCACAACATGTTACCAACAGATACAGGTCATAGTAAGTTATCTGGCAGTGATTTAAAAACATTCAGAACATGCTAATACCACATTTTATGTTGTCATAAAAATTGTTTTTATCACTTTTAAAAATTGAGATGCATTGTTCAAATACCATAAAACTCACCATTTTAAAGTATACTAGTATCGGTGGTTTTAGTATATTTGTAAGGTTATATGATCTTCACCACTATCTATCTAGGACATTTTCATTACCCCTGAAAAAAAATCCCACATTCTTTAGCAGTATCTTCCATTCTCCCTTCTCCCCTCGCTGGAAACCACTAATTTACTTTCTGTCTCTGTGAAGTTGCTTACTCTGAACATTTTATATAAATGGAATCATACAATATGTTATCGTGAAAATTTAATTACAAAAATCAAAAACAAAATCTGCAAACTCTTGAAAACATGGCAGCAGAGTTCAATTAAAGAAATAGCTATATCGAATATACTGGTAGGCAGAGAAATATGATGGAGCAAGAATAGAAAAAATATTGGAAATGGAATAATTATTAAGATCCTACTTAAGAATGTTGTATTCTCACCTCTTACTGAATTGAAATCTCCAAGGAGAAAGCCCAGGTACTTGTATTTTCAAAAAGCTTTCCTGGCTACTGTGATATTTAACCAGGTTTGCTTTAGGTCACATTCATTTCTAATGCAGGCCATTTCTGGCAGCTGATTGATTCAATGATTCATTTACAAGTATCTAAGTCATTCAGTTTTGCTATATTGAAGAAAAGAAAAATACATTAATGTAAAATTCAAATAATAATTGCACTGTACACTGTTTTCATAACTTCTCAGCCTGTCTATGCTATGATTAATTGCTTAATTGTGTTTCTAGGCATCTACAGATATGCATAATTTTACATTTTGAAATAAAAATTAAATAATGTTTATATTTCTTAGTTTTATTTTCATTTATTTTTCATAAGCAATGCTACATTCATGCAAATCAATACAGAGAAATTATCCTCCTGCAAATTGCTTTATTTATACTTCTAAATCAACTCATAATTACCAGAAAAAAAATGACTTGGTAGTTCAAATGCCATAAACACTTTAAATATAACTCATTTTTATGTAAAAAGTGGTGAATATTGAAATAACTAAAGATATATTAAAAGATCAAAAATAGTTTCATTTACATTGATTCATATGATATACACATAAGTGTATTTTATTCTATTCTACATTTCCTTTACAAATATTTTTATTATCTCTATCTGCTTTAGACATACGTTTTGACTTAAATGTTTTGAATTACATTTTAATTTATATTCTATTTTTAATTCATCACTTCATATCCAACATCTGACACAAAATATGCCAAATTGAGTCACCCAAAGGTTATATATGACTAGTAATATTTAGTGTTAAATAGAAGAACCAGCATGAAACAACTTAAAGTATATGATAGAATGAGAAATGCTACCACCCTCTTTATCCCAAATGCAAAGACAGATTAAAATATGTGCCTCATAGGTGATTTTCTAAGGTGAGGGCAAGAGAGAAAGCAAGGTAGCCCGAGGTTGTATCTAGGCAAAGAACAAAGATGGGGAGGAAAAATAAAACTAATTTGAGATGGAGTTTTCATCAACAATTTAATTTCTGACAAAGTTCCATCTTGGTAATTGGCCCAAGTTGTTTATTTTTTGGCTTTTGACATTTTATTATTACTATTATTATGATTGCTATTATTTACTTAATTTTATTATAGAGATGTGAAGTACAAGTCAGAATTAGGCACAAAAGCAATCTACATGCAGGTGAAGCTTGGGCTTCCATCCAGTCCTCACTTTACTTGGTTTAGGACCACATACCCTATATGGACTTAATGGTTTAAATGTATCAAGGGTTATATAACCTCCATTAGTTTTCACAACCACCCTCATACTGTGGGGGTTGGGGTAATAATGTACTTCCTCAAGCCAATTTTTCATGAAATGCCTTGCTCTATCTAACATTAGATAATGTAGTGTAAACTGTCCCATTTCCAGAGCAATTTAATTGTGGTGATTCTTCTCAAGAGATTTATATTTTCTCCTACAACATTTTGAATTCTTAATATCCCTACCTCATGCCAATTCCTGAGCAATTTTGGAAACTGAGACTGGTAGCAGAATGCTATATTTAATAGGGAACTACAAAAAGATTTGGGCAATGGCATTGCAATTGATTGAAGAAATCTTAAAGTTGAATCCAAATTTAAGAATAGAGAATACAGTTTTACTGACTTATATTTAGTTTCAGAGTTACCTTTCTTTCTTTCTTTCTTTCTTTCTTTCTTTCTTTCTTTCTTTCTTTCTTTCTTTCTTTCTTTCTTTCTTTCTTTTCCTGATTATTTTTACATTAGCTCTGGCTTCTTTAGTTCTTCTGTGATAGGTTTCTTTGTCCCAGGGCTCTGTTTAAGTAGGTAATATTTTGTAAAACATTTAAGATATTATGAACAGGTCCTTTGGGTTAATCCTTTCATAAGGTGAAGAATACTTTCCAGGGAAATAACCACCAGTTTCTAGTTAATCATTTTTGTGATTCTAGGTTTTCGTATGCAGAATTTATTTAATCAATTACATTTACTTTTAGAACTGTTCTTATATTTTTTATTTTTCCTTTTCTCAGCCTGTCTCTTGCTCTCCTGCTTTTGTTTAGTATTCACTTGGTTTTCCCAATAGTTTGTATTTTTAAGCCACTTTGTTACTTCTAATCTTAAACCATCCAAAAAAAGTCTTTAACTTTTCCAAGGTTGCAATCCACACATGTACTCATCGAATACACCAAGTAATTCTGTTTCTTATTTGTCAAATATTTGTGTTTAAAATATATAAAGCCTACATTGTGTAGTCAAACTTTGCAAACAGGATATTTATATTAGATTAGCCACAAAGAAGCATACATTTTAGAGTTTTGTTTAGAGTTAATTGCTTTGGTCTCTTAGACAACTTGTTCTTTTTTCACTTAAATCTAAATCATTATATGGCTTAAATTTTGCTGTAGTCTATTCTAAACTATATAACACATAACAGCAATAATGCTTGATTTGGGAAAAATAAGTATGTGTATTCAGATGATGAGAACTGCATTGTAATCATAAAGACAAAGGTAAATTTAATTCTCCAAACATAAACATGGCTCTTGTACTGGCTTCCATTTTTTCTTTGCCACTTATTCTGACACAAGAAAGATTCCAGTCATCTCTCTTCTCCCCTAAGGAATTGAATCGCTGGTTGCATAAGGCATCAAATTCTCCTTTCTGACAGGGTAAAAGAATTAGTGCTTTTTATAAGAATCTTGCCCTCTCTCCCTCTAGCTGTTGCCTGCTTACACTTTGCTCTTTTACTACAGAAATAAAAAGTGATTTAAGTTTAATTTTTCTTCTTTGAAGTCATGATGAATAATCATAAGGATGAGTCAATATGTTTTAAAATCCAAAGGATAATAACTCTGTATTCATTTTCTCCAAACAGATGCCCCTTAGAAAGCATATTTCATTTTTGAAACTTTAAAAATATTACCCAGCATGAGATTGAATAGATATATAATTTATATCACAGCTGTTTAAAAAATCACAATAAACTCAAAACTTATAAATTCAGAATAAACTGTTAATATTTATAAGATGCCACAGTGCCTCTTACCTAGATTAATATACACTGAAATTATAATTCTTTCTTAAACTGACATAATTTATTTCATAAAGGTCTAAGAACAAAAATGATAATTCCACAATAACTGGTGAATAAAATGATTTCTTAGATTTGTCATAAGTATATACATATCTATTAATATTGAGCATGGTAAATTGCATTAACAAATCATTTGCATAAAAATGAAATAAAAGTTAAAATAAGATGAAAGTTCAACTCTACTTTTTTACAAAATTGGGTACACATCAAGAAAATATGTCTAAACATAGCTTTGATTACTACAATTTTTAAAAAAATTTTTGGAGACTGCAAGATGAGCCAATTTTGATAGGTTAGTCATATTTCTCAAGATATTTCCTCTCTTACTTAAAATAGAATAAAGTACATCAATAAAAATTTCTCCATCAATAAGTACCATTCCACATTTTAGATATTCATTTGGATTATCTTCTTTCTGGAAAGTATAGTTGGGGATGAGTTGGTTGATTAAGTGAAGAACTGTAATTTAAAGCAGTCTATATGGTACAAAGAATATGGACATCAATGAATAACTCTAGATCCTTAACTCTGTCACTTATGAACCATATCACCCCAGATAATTTTGTCTGAGCCTTAGACACATAAACTCACCTATAAAATTTAAAAAGCTGTCATGGGTTTACTGTAAGGAATGTATGTATATATGTGTGTGCGTATATATACATGTATGTAGTTGAATACATATATATAAATATTGCCCTCTTCTACGTTATATATATAAGGAATATATATAATCGTTATAAAGTGATCATATACTCAAGTTCACTCAGGAGATTTCCATTTTATATCTCTTGTCCTCTCAAAGTATTAATAGTGTCTCTTTTCTATCTCCTAATGTTTAGTTAATAAAATAAATTGTATGTTTACTTATAGAAAATGTAATAGGTAGTCAATAATAACATCTTAGAAGTCAAGAAATAAATAATTGTTTAGATATAATGAATAAAGTTAAACAGAATGTTTAGTTTAGCTACATATTAATGTAGAGGGAAACGTCACAGAAAAAAATCTATTCTGTCATGCAATCTGGAGACATCTTACTATGAGTCATTATTAGAAACAATAAAAATAACCCCAAACATGAAGCAAGTTAAAAGAAACTATATCACAGCCTCATGAATGAAGTTCATGAATGAAGTTCTTGAGTTCAAAGTTTAAAACCAAATTAAATCAATAATGCAGTATAATAAATATTTAAAAATTATGTTTGTCTAATATTTGGAGAGTTTTAAAAGATAGATTGAATAACAAAAAATAGAGTATAAGTATGTTAATATAACTAGAAAAGAAGTTAGAAGATAAGAGAAGGTAGTGGAGACAACGTTAGAAAAACAAAGGTCAAATCATAAAAAGCCTGCAGTCAATACTGAATTTATATTTTAACAATTCTCAAGATTGTCCACATTTATAGAAAGGTGTAATACTGATTGCAATTGCCACAAGATTAGTAAGTATTAACAGTTATTTGACTACTTATAATACTTCAACTACTGTAATAAATTTTTTTACAAGTATGGAATAATTTACTCCTCATATAAACCCTATGTAATAAACCCTTATGTACTATCACTAGCAATGCCATTCATGGGGAAAGAAACTGGTAAATACAGAGGTTAGGTAATGTGCCCCAAAGCACACTTTAGTAAGTGGTGTATCTAAAGTTCAAACTTAGACAACTTTGTTCCACAGGCCCCATTCTTAGCAGTATAATACTTCTCCTCAAATTTAACAGATCAAGGACTGTAAAATCTGTATTTTGAAAGCATCAGCCTCCTCAGGGTTCAAGTATATTGTACAGTGTGAAGAATGAATTGAAATGTAACAAACCTGGCAATTAAGAAGCTTTCTCAGTAATTCAAATAAGAAATAATAGTGTCTTGAAATAAAATGGTATGATGAAGGGGATGTTGATATGTTGATAAACCATAATACATCGGGCATTAGATAGCAGTAAAATCAATGAGGCTAGACGGTTGATTGATTATAGCCAGTGAGAGGGGAGCAACATCAAAGATGCCACTCAGAATTTTTCTGGGGATTTGGGGTGAATGGTTGTATGGTTAGATATGAAATATGTAAGCGGGGAGATGAAACTCAGTTTTAGACATATTGAGTTAGAGTTGCCTATTGGGCATGCAGTAAACTTGTCCATAAGGAAGCTGGGTATGTTGTTCTTTAGCATGGGAGAAAGACCTAAACCAAGGATACAGACATAAGTAATATAGAGGAAAACTTCAGAGGAAAAAAATCTATTCTGCAATGCAATCTAGAAACATCCTACTAATAAGTCATTATTAGATATAATAAAAATAACCCAAGACACAAAGCAAATTAAAAGAAAATATATCACAAAGATTATTTATGCTTCATGAGTGCAATTATTGAGTTCAAAGTTTTATGTGCAGATAATCAGAAGTTGACATCATGCAATTGGATAGGGTTATCCATGAAGGGGTTTGACTAAAACCAGTGGAAATGGATGAATTTCCCAAAAGTAACTTTATCCAGTAGTTTAAATATAATACCATATCAAGCATGTTCCCACTTATAGCCATAAATAAAGATTATCAAAATCTAGTTTGATTTTTTTTCAAGTAAAGATAGTAATGAAAATAGTAAAATGGTTCTAAAAAAGGAAGCCAGAGAAAACAGGAACAGAAAGAATCTGGGTAATCTGCAACCAGAGTAACCAAACCCTAAGTTTTAAATATAAAATAGGGATTGAATGAGGCATGTGACTGAATATTCAACTGTTCTTCCATCTACATCAATATACCACCCCCAAACCCCACCCCATCAAGCAATACTGGATGATGTCATCAACGTTTGACTTCTTCAAAAAGGAAAGGTTAAATGAAATACAGCAAAATAGACTCATATTTTCTTTATTTTCCTCCAAAGATCAAGATAATAGAGAACCTGTCAGAGCATAAAATTTGCAAACCAAAACATGCCAAAAAAATAAAAAAAAACCCAAAATATTGATCTGCTGATTTCTTCCACTTTAAATAACAAAGCTGTTTTTCACATACACTGTGAACCTTTCAGTAATTTGGAGAAATGAAGATAAATCACCCTGTATTTTCATGTAATCAGAATGCTCTGTTGTCAGTCAGACATGGAGATGGCAGAACCTGCTTAAATAATTTTTATCCCTTTTTCTCTCTATGAAGGTAGTCATCCCTAAGTTCATATAAAATATAGTTTGGTTTGCTATAATAAGAAAAACAAGATAACAAATGGATAAAATTGTAAAGTTAGAGCATATTTTAAAATCTCCAATTTTAAAACAATATAAATGCAATACAATTTTATGTATATTTCATTAAACTATTTTAATGCATTTTATTTGCAGTAGAAATATTTTGAGTAATATTTAATATATATCCTCCAAAGTTTGAATATTTATTATCTTTTTTCTTTAAAATTAAAAGCATATTTATTTCTATCAAGTCAGGTAAACTGAAACGTTTATATTTAATTTGTCTCTAAATTAAGAAGTTTTATTTTTATCTATTCCTAAATTTTCTTTCTCAGCTACCTGATAAGCAAAACACAGGATATGAAAATAGTAGCTTACACAAGACCACTTTTAAGGGCATTATTTTTCTCTATAGCCCTCAGTTTTTGTTGACTTAGTTATCATTTACTTGTGATTCTAAGATTACACAAATCACTGAATAACTGAGTTTGAAAATAAATTTTTCTTCTTTTCTGGTACTCACTTTCTCTGTAATTATTACAGACTTGCAGAGAAGATACCATCAACAAAGATTCAGAACGATAAATAATATAAAAATCTGTATGTATTCGTATGTATAATTGTTAACGAAGGACAAAATATATCCAGATGTCTACCATAAAGAAATAAGAATTTGTTTTCCTTGTCTTGGTATAACCATTCCCATTTGGTCAGTATTATTTTAAAGTAATTCAAATAGTGTCTGCTTTTAAGTTATTTCATGTCTTAGAGTGGCTCCATGTAGCTCCATTTGAATTTGGCAGAAGAAACTGAGTAGCAGTGTAGTAATAAGTCAGAATGTTCACACTTCCCACGAAATCCTCCACTGTTCCTGTATTTCCCTCCCCTTCTGCAGGATGGAACATTTTTAAGGACAAAAGCAGTCTCTTTTAAAAATATAAATCTTCATTCTAAGTAACATTTTTGCCAAATTTTTTCAACTCAGTCAATTTCTTGAAAGTGACAGCACATTGTTTCTTCTGCAGTCAGTATACTATGGAAACAAAAATAACACACAAAAATCTGGCCCCCAGCTTATCCTTCATAACTATTTAATACAAATTCACAATCTTCTAAATATTTAGAAAAAAATAAATTACTTTTATTTCCTATTCCCAAGTGATTGATACAAGTTTCCACGGTGCTCCTCAATTTGACACTGTAAAATAGTCATGTACATGCTTGGTATCAGCAAACATCTCCCCTGCGACCCACAAATACAGCAAACCCTTAATAGGTAGCTGTATATATGTTGGCCTGGCATCTCCCTGATTCCAGTGCATTTCTCAATTACTTATTTCTCCATATGAATACTTATGTTGCATTTTAACCTGAAAACAATATCAAAATGGATGTCATTTTTATGGTTGAAATATATCAATAGCTCATCGGCTACATGATAAAATAAGGTAAAATGCAAAATTTTTAGTTTAGTACCTTATTATTTGTCCCAAACCATACTTCTCCACCCTGTTCCCTGTTTTGCAGGACTCCCTCCTAATAATTCCTCAGGGCATAAAGGTGAAATACTTGAACTTTTTTCATCTAGTTTCTCATATGTAGCCTTCAAAATGTGCTGTTCACACTGAGAGGATTGTTCGTTCCCATCCCTAATTGGGGTCCTAATTTCCCCTATAGACTCAGCACTAATAGCTCAGAACTCTCAACTCTGGATCCACATTAATTCTTGCAACACTAACTCCTAGTCAAGCCACACTGAGTTTCTCAGTGAACATTCAGCAGTTACTTGTTAACCAGCAACTGTGTCCCTTCTGTGTCATGTAGAGGTAAAAAAGGCAAGTCCCTCTCCTGAAACTCATATTTGTGTTTAAAGAACAGACACTTAATGAAAATGAAATATAGTGACTGGTAGTTACAGTATCACTAAAAACAAAGTAACGTTAGAGAATAAAGAGAGCTGAAAAAAGGCTTGTTTAACTAGGATTGTCTGGTAAGACCCGTCTGAAGCAAAATTTGGATAAGATGTCCTCATAGACACCTTCTGAAAACTTCTTATTGTACTGTAAATGAAAGTTGACGCTCTTTTATATATGTCATCCTTGAATCAGGTGGTTTTTTAGTGAATCAAAATGGCTTTGAAAGCAAGTAATATATTTATATTAGAAGCATTTCATTTTAACTTATAAAATATTATGTACTTTTATTTGTCAATATTGTAATAATGGGTCATAGCTTTTTAGTTGAGTGTAAAGCTACCAGTTGGAGTTTCATATAATCTTTTCTATAAAAATCTTCTCACAATTCAAATTTTGATTTCCTTCCAGTGGAATGAGAAATTAAGGATAAAATATTCTAAAGAATGATCTATTTAATGATTTGTATGATGTTTCTCAACTTTTACATGATTTTAATTCATACTCTAAATCAACAATGGTTTTAGTTACTAATATTTCCCAAATATTTCCAAAGCAATCTACACAGTTCTCACATAAATGACAATTTTCTTTTATATATCTACATATTTTTCCATTTAAGATTAAATAATAAATATTAATATTAATAAATATTAATTTAAATTATACAATTATAAAAGGCACAATTCACAAAACAGATTTGTAAAGTATTAGTATTACTCTATTTATTACACTAGTTGGGGTCACATAAATGTTTTACTTATTATTATTAAAAAATGTTCGTCTCTCTGTGGTATACACTATATATGTATTTATTTATTTTTATTTTTTTTGAGTCACAGTCTCACTCTTGTCACCCAGGTTGGAGTGTAGTGGTAGGCTCACAGCCACTGCAGCCTCAACTTGCTGGGTTTAGGCATTCCTTCTGCCTCAGCCTTCCAAGGAGCTGGAACTACAGACACGTGCCAACATACCCAGCTAGTTTTTGTGATTTATTGTGGAGACAAGACCTCACCAAGTTGCCCAGGCTGGTCTCAAACCGCTGGGCTCAGTCAATCCTCTCGCCTTGACCTCCTAAAGTCCTGGGATTACATTCTGAGCCACCGAGCCCAACCTATATGTATTTAAAAGTAAATTAGTAAGTTCAACTGGGATAAAGGTGAATGGGGAAAATGGTCTATTGTCTTGGTAACCATGCAAAAATATTTTGGGTGGTAAAAAGAGAAAACATACTAAATTTCCTTGACTTTCAGTGTACCATGGACATCTATCAATTATGTGTCACAATAAGAATGGAGAGTATCAGTTTATGTCACACAAGTCAATTGAGTGGAATTATTTTAAGAGAATTTCTCCCACGGTTGCAGCAGGTGTCAGTCTCTTCTATTCTATTTATCTGTGTTCTTACATTTAAAGCTGTATTTTATTTGGATCTGTAGAATTATCAGGACTTTGAGCAGTGTCGGCACAGTATGCACTTAATAAATATTTGTTCAATTAATAAAAGGAAGTTGAATGACTGAAATATATGCACATTCTTTTACCTTGCACTCCTCTCTATCACTTGGGAAATTAAGTAGTTCTCATTTCAATATTTTGTCATTTACATCTTGCTTCTGCACTTACTACTTCAGAGTTAATTGGGTAATAATAATTGCCATCTCCAGGATGGAGTCCCATGGTGAATCATAGAAAAATAGTTTTAAGGATTCACGTGATACTTTCTTTCTTCAGGCATGATGTGAAGTTATAGTTATAATGTCTCCAAAACAAAAAGCTTTGATGCTTTCTGAAACATTCTAAAATTTCTACCAGAATCATTTTAAAAGTTACAAAAAGTTATAATCAAGGTTTATCTAGAAGCTACTAAAGTATTCCAAATCCTCTATTTTCTAAAATTAGAATAAGCCTTTAGAAATAAAGAACATGGATGTATTTAGACAGATATTCCATAATAAAATTGCCTAACATCACTAACAGCACTGAGTGCTTTTGACAAGATATAGAGCCAAATACTTTGCTGTTTTAGCATTTGCATTCAGGATTAATTCTGTCCATGCGCAAATACAAATGCCTTATTGAATTCCATATAACATAATACCCCACTTAATAAACATGGGCCCATCCACAATATCAGTTATTAGCATTGGAAATTACAGAATTCTAGCTCCAGCTGTTCTTTGTGAAGTTCAAAGACCAAACAATTAAACAAGAATACATTTACATTTCCAAGTGTTCGAGATAAGTGGTCTCATTGGTCTTCTCTGTTATGGAGAGTCTAATCCTTGATGACATGTCTACTGAGGCAGTGTCTATATAACACCAAAGCATTTAACTAAAAACTGGAAAAAATAACTATACAAATGTCTCCCGATATCTGGTGATTTTGCTATCAAGTAGATGAAACACTGAAAGTACTGCAACCTTCCCTTTAGTATTCGTGTTCTGACACTTAAATGTAGTAACGAAACAGATTTGAGTAGCTTCCCTACTGAGCAATGCAATATTCACATCAAAGCACAATCTTGAGTATGAACATTTACCTAGGAAATACCTCTAAGAACTTCTGAAATATATATACATATATCACACATATACATACATATAGATAAAAAGGAGAGTCTAGAAGTATATATGCTGAATCATTTTTTAAAATAAACCATTTATCTTGCCATTTCTTTGTTGAAAAATTTGCAATGCTCTATCACTTTGCAGTAGTTTCTGAAGAGTTTTTGGCTAGAGAAGCTTTTGTTTAAATGAAATCTTTCACAGAAACTCACTATGCAAAATATATAAGAGCAGCTATGCTTTGGTAAAAGCATAGAAACCTCTTGAGATGGCTCCATAAATGGATTTTAGAGAGCACATGTTGAAAATCACTAATCTATGCAATAAATTCACATCCTTGTTTGCTTTTCCTGCCTTCTGTAAGTCTGTTTCACCTCACCTAACTTTGATTTAATCATTTCTTAATTCACTGAGTCATACTTATACATTAGACACGGTGTGAGGCACTGGAGAAGCAAATATTAGTAAGACTATGACTCCACTCTCATTCTAGAGGAAAAGACAGACATATAAAAATTAACTTGAATAAAATATAATTGATATGATGTCTATAGACATGCCCCAAGTATACTGGTATCACAGAGGAAATAATAACTAACCATGTAGATTAGTAAAATAGGACTTTTCAAATCATGTGTCTGAATTGGATCTTGAAAAAGAGTTTGATGGGTGAATAAATGGGGGAGAGAAATTTTTAGAAGAGTCTGTGTACAAAAGCATGGACACGTGAGACTGTCATGTCTTTGAATAAAAGAGAACTCTAGGATGACTGAAGTGTACGATGAAAAGTGACCTTAAATTGCAGAACAAATGATATGGTTCATTTCCACATAATCAATAAGAAGCAACACTTGGAATAGCCACACAGTTCGTATGAAGAAGCATTAAAATCTGCTTGTTAAGAGCAATGTCTTTGACATTAAGCAAGTCTTAATTTGATTACTGTATTCACTCACTCACTATATATTTTAAGGCAAGCACTAGATTTCTATTTCTTTTTTAAAAAATTTTTATTTTTATTTATTTATTTATTGTTTGAGTTGGAGTCTCATTCTGTCGCCCAGACTGGAGTGCAGTGGCTGCTCCCGGCCACCGCAGCCTCGATTTGCTGGACTCCGGTGATCCTTCCACCTCAGCCTTCCGAGCAGCCGGAATTACAGGCGTGCGCTACCATGCCCAGCTGATTTTTTGATTTGTTGTAGAGATGAGGTCTCGCCTGCCCAGGTGAGTCTTGAACCTGCGAGCTCAGGCCATCCACTCACCTCAGCCTCCCAAAGGCGCGGGATTACAGGCTGAGCCACTGAGCCCGGCTTCTATTTCTTTATATACAAACTTAAGTAATATCTTTTTCACAAATAAGATTTTTTTTTTTGCTTCTATAGTCGTTATTGCTGGTTTTAGTCTCTTCTCATATGTGTCTGTTTATAGTGTGTTCCTAAAATATACCTAATGGATCCCTTCTACATCTGTGTAACTAAAATGGAATGGTCCTGAGTTTCAGACCAAGCACTACTTCCTATTTGTTTGAAAAGACTTCTGCTTGGAATATCAAGAATACTGATTAGTAACTACCACTTAATTTTAAATAATTATCATATATTAAATGTGTAAATATGCATATGTATGTTTTCCTACCAAAACAATTTGCAATTTCTATAAAGATTGTAACAATATTTTAAAATTATTTTGCAAATTCTTGTGCCACCATCAGAACCTATATACATATTATCCGTAAAATAGCTTTCAATACCTTCCATCTCTTTTTTTCCCCACAGTCAACGTCAAACTCAACAAGTCCTCCATCATTTCGCACACCTCTGTGTTCTCATTCATTATTGCACATTGTTTGGCTTTCCTCCCAGCTTGGAAGGACACAGAAACCCCTTTCAACAATGCTGTTAACTGCATCCTGGAATTATCTGTCCCTGTGACCATTTCCAACACATCTGTCCTGCCAATTTTAACCCTATGACAAATTGCGATCTGGTTTATCTCCTACTTCTTCTACACAGGTGTTGCTCTAGAAAATCAAGAAAATATGCTAATTGTTTTCACTACATAGTCACACACCCTAAACAGGGAGAGGTTTTGAATTCTAACCAGATATCTTTGCATTTTTCACTAGCTCAGTTTCAATTTTACTCACTACAGACTTCAGCAACCACCACCTGTCTTCCTTTCCAGGCCTATGCTTGTTTTCCTCATGTTGAGTAGATAACACTACTTCTTAAATGAGTTTGTCTTGGCTAGGCTTGGTGGTTCAGCCCATAATTCCAGCACTTTGGGAGACCGAGGTAAGTGGATTGCCTGAGCCTGCGGGTTTGAGACCAGTGCAGGTAACTTGGTGAGACCTTGTCTCTACAATAAATAAATTTTTAAAAATGAGCCGGGTGTGATAGTGCTTGCTTGTAGTTCTGGCTACTTGGAAGGCTGAGGCAGAAGGATTGCCTGAGCCCAGCAGGTCAAAGCTGCAGTGGCCATGAGAGGAAGTTATGTTCAGCTCCCAATTTGCACCACCCACTCCAGCCATTTCTCTTTACTTGCTCTGGATTTTTATGCTATCACCTGTCTCCTCTCATCATTTTTCTTTTTCTCCAGCTGTATACAGACACATGGGAGTTTGGTAAGTGAATAAAAGGGGTCGTTTTATTTTTGGCAGAGGAAATTGTGCAGAAGCACAGCCTACTACTAATAAACTCGACATCTTATGCCAAGACAGATTTTCATTTTCAAAGAATATTCTAAATTATCAAGGTAAGATAAGTCTAACGTGAGAAAACACAATGTTTATGTTGCCTTCACTTAATCCACTTTTATCACTCCTTGAACTCTTGCTGTTTGGTGTGCATCACCACTACTTGAGTAAAACACTTCTTGATGATCACAGATGTGTCTATAACTTACAGAGCAAAACATCTCGTCAATATTTCTCCGTATCCATATCTCCTCAGCACATGCTGTTGAAGTTCTTCCTTCCTTGTCTCCTTTCCCGCGTTTTCCAATAATTGTCCTTCTCTTTAATTTCTCATTTAAATGTTCCAGACTCCTAGCAAAATTAACTGTTTAAGATATATTTACTTCATTCTTCTTTCTGAAACTCATAAAATTAACAAAAATAGGAAAGGAAATTCTATTCTTAGTGAAGCTTAGACAATTAAAAATTAAGGACTAGCTGGGCTTGGTGGCTCAGCCTGTAATCCTGCACCTTTGGAAGGCTGAGGTGAGTGGATTGCCTGAGTCCGCGGGTTTGAGACCCGCCTGGGCAGGCGAGACATCTCTACAATAAATCAAAACATTAGCCAGGCGTGGTAGCGCGTGCCTGTAGTTCCAGCTACTTGGAAGGCTGAGGTGGAAGGATCTCCGTAGCCCAGTAGGTCGAGGCTGCAGTGGACGGGAGCGGCCACTGCACTCCAGTCTGGGCGACAGTAAGACTCCAACTAAAATAATTAATTAATTAATTAATTAAAGACTATTAAATTTTAATCAAATAATAAAAAGGACACATACAGGTAGCACATAACTTGCCATGTTTTAAGCATAGTTTAGAATTCTCTGAGAGCGAAATGATACAGAAAAAAAGCCAATAAATAATTGATTTTTTTTTTTTTTTTTACAAAAAGGACTGAAGATGTAAGTAAACCATGAAAGAAGTCAGATACATTTCCATGGAGGCATATTTTCTTTCTTTCTTTTTTTTTTGAGTTGCAGTCTCACTCTGTCACCCAGACTGGAGTACCGTGGCTGCTCC
>NW_007251366.1:80255-114606 GCF_000164805.1 Carlito syrichta | reverse complement strand
ACAAGTTGCCCAGGCGGGTCTGGAACCCGCGGACTCAGGCAATCCACTCACCTTGGCCTCCCAAAGCGCGGGATTACAGGCTGAGCCACCGAGTCTGGCAGAGGCATATTTTCATGCCAGACATTTGTAGAAAAATAGAACTGAGGGAAGAAGGAAATATATATACATATATATTATGCAAATGTGTATATATCTGTGTGTGTGCACTGCATGAGTGTGTGTGTGTGTGTGTATATATGCTGCTTACTTTATTAACTTAACCTAAACCATAAATTGGGAGAAACTAGCTGGAGAAAAGGTAAAATGGTGAAAAGAGAACAGTAAGCAGTTTTGTAAAAAGTGATTCAAATAAGCAGATAAAAAATAAGTGCACAAAAGATCTATGAAATGCTTACACTCCTTTTGAATAACTGACTGTCCAAAATAGAGAATACAAAAAATGCTGCAGGTGTACAAGACATGACTAGGCTTGGAAAGCATAGTTTATGTATGGAGCAAGTGTTCTGAAACAATTGGAGCAGCCAAATGACCTAAAAGGGCAGCACCATCCCTTAGGAGGAGTTGAGAAATAGGGAAGAAAAAGTTAATGCAAGAGATCAGGGAAGAGATTACAAGACATCTAAGGAAATTTAAAGTGAACTCATAAAATGTAGTTACCAAAAAGTAATAGCTTTACAGAAATAAAAGTCAGACAAATTAAATATTAGAATAGAAGCTGCTAAACAGAGAGTCAAGCACATGGAGGAAAAATCTAAGGAAATTAAACAAAATTGAAAAAAGTAACAAATATTTTTACAAGGAAGAAAGAAAAACTAAGTATCATGATTCAACCTACAGATAGGTTGTTTCTGAGGAAGAAAAAAATACCCAAATATTTCTAAGAAGTAATTTTTGAATATAATATTAAAAACAAACTGAACTGAAAAACATAATGCATATAATACAAACCTTGAAATAAAGGAAACACAACATAAAATTATTAAGAATTTCATTGATATGGAGAAAGTAGGTGAGAATAAATGGTAATGGGCTAATAGTCTCATCTTTCATATTAAAAGTATATATTATCTCAAATTAAAATGACAGCAAAAATTAAAGTCTAGTATATTATTTGGAAAAATCCATGTACCTTCCAGTAACTAATTATAGAAATAGAAAAAAATAAACAACAACAAAAAAGTTAAATTCAGACCACACAGACTATATACCATGTTGTAGACGGAAAAGGAGGTAATAAAAATAGATAACACAATAGGATAAAAAAAACTATCAACTTAGATATACTCACTTATTATAAGTAATAAAAGCATATCATACTGAAAAAAGCCAAAACCAACTATAAATCATATAAATAAATAAAAAGTGAGAAAATTTTAAAAAATTGAACCAATCTAGATTTGCATTAGATATTATTCAAATAATTTATACTCTATCCATATAATAAAATTTAATATGGCCTTTACAAGGATGAGATAAACATATATATTTAAATAAAAAGATGATTCAGATAGATGTAGAAAGCAGCATCAAATATGACAAGAGTTTTAGTGTGATTTCAACTGAGTGAAGATTAAAAATGTGTATACAAAGGTTGTGTAGGTTTCTGTGTATGTATATACATTCACATACACATAAAGAGAAGGAAAAAAGACTACACAGTAACTACTAACTCTCTCTTATGAATGAGAGGATGACAGAAGTGAGGAGGCTTTAGTAAAGAAAGTATATCAGTTTGTGACCGACTAGATTATGATATTGGCAATAATCAACTTTATACAGTGGCTTTATAATAGCAAACATGTATTTCTAACTCATACAGTGTATTTATGGTTGTTTAAGAAAGAAACTTTGTTCATTTTAGTTATTCAGAAACTTTGACCTAGAAGACATCATTTTATGGTATTTCGGGGAAGAAAAGAGATGGAGTTTGAAGTATTTTTCTTCCACTCACAACTCATTAGCATACAATCACCCCCATAGTACCCGATGCATTCACTGAAACAGGAAGTACAACCCTACCTCTGCCCCGAGAGGAGTCAGAAATATTTGGCAATAGTACTTATGACAGAAAATGTCCTATGCTTCACTACAATTTGAGCAACTCTGTCACATTCCTAGTCTTTAACCAATTGCTGTAAAAGGAGAAATAGAATTTAATTAGACTAGTGATTCTCGATGTTGCTGAAACTAGGAAACTGAAAAATCCCAATGCAGGCCACAACCCACAGTAATTAAATAATATATAGAGATGGACGCAGACATCAATGTTTTTTAAAGATTTCTGGATGATTCCAAATGTACGGTTGAGGGTGATTACAGTTTATTAGGTGAGATTCACTCCTGATGCTGGAGCTGGAATTATCCCAAACGTATTGCCTCTTCATATTAGACAATATGTCAGAGTGAACAGTAGAGACAATTAACAAATGGCCATGGCATTAGAGAGTGCAAATATTCTTTAAAGTGATATCAGGGTGTGTGGAGTGTAGTTGTTTCTTGGGTTCTTGACTTCACCACAGAAAAAAATTTCAGAATGAATCCAGGGTATAGTTTAAAGGAAACTTTATTATAGAGCGGAAACACTTTCAAAGGAGAATGTGGGTGTCTTAAGGAGAAAGGACATGTACTTGCTTCCAACAGAAAGCTTTATATATTGTCTGAAACTGATGATTAAACAACCTGTTTCTCAAGCTAAGAATTGTGGGCAGCATGGGTCACCTGGGCTACAAGCTGATGATCACAATTTTCAAGTCCTGTTGTTTAACTCTTAAGCTTACCTATGTCACAAAGCATATATGAGATAATAAAACATTGCTATTTAACTAGATTTTTTTATTAGGACACTATGCCTCAGAGCTTCTGGTAATTCCATATTGTTTCTGTGGATTACTGCGCTTGTCATTCCACATTCCACTGAGTGGGCAGTTCTGGTATGCCTGTCCAGTAGAGAGTTGCTCAAGGAAGTTGTGTTCTGAGATGAGAGGCACCTGGACATTTGACAATCTTGTTCCTCATTTATCTAAATTGCACTTTCCTGTGGAAACTTGTCTACCTTTATCTAAGCTATGTGTTATACTAACCTATGGCTACCTCAAAAATGCTTTCTTTATTTTTCTTCTGACTTTTTTCTCTTCTTCCATATTACATTTGTCTTTTTCTCCCTGCACATCAACTATAACTTCTATGTAGTTTGATACTAAACACAGTGTATTAGTGAAGTTTCTCCAGAAATACAGAATCTATGGGTTATATGAGAGGAAATTTATTAGGGGAAGTTGGTTCACAAGATTACAAGTGTGTAGAAGGCCCACAATAGACCCTCTGCAAGCTGGAGTACTACAGAAACCAGTAGCAGATGTCTCAGAAACAGGGAAGCCAATGGTACAAGCCTCTAGTTTAAGGTTAAAAGCCTGATAGCCCCCAGGAGTCGACTGGTACAGTCCAAAGGCTGAAGAACCTGGAGACTGATGTCCAAGGTCAGAAAGAGAAAAGGCTTCTCAGTCCAGAAGGTATGGGGAGAGCAGAGAGAGAAAAATTCTCTTCCTTTATCTGTTTGTTCCAGCTAGGGCCCCCCAGCTTTAGGATGGTGCCCATCCACACTGAGAGCAGGTCGTTCCCTCCCAGTTCACTGACTCTTATGTCAATCTCCTGTGGAAGAACCCTCACAGACACATGCAGAAACATGCTTCCTTAGCCAGTTAGGCATCCCTTAACCAAGCCAAGTTAACACCTAAAATTAACCATTAAACATAGTCATTTCATAACTAAAATGTGGGTAAGAAAGAAGCATACACTCTCATTGGACTTTCTGCAGTCATTTTAATTTCTATCTCGAAGGGGAAAAATACAGTCCAATGATATTTCCTAATATTACAGCTGATTTCAAGTTTTGATGATGATGTTAGATTATTGCTAGTTTTAATGTTCCCTTCGTTGGTAATTTTAGAAATGGAAGACCATGCTCCTGGCACTATTCTTACATTTTTCACATCTACATTGCCAGACTTACTCTTTATCCCAGGTGCTACGCCATGACTTTTGCTATCTCCTAGCTACTTCTTCTACCACCTCTGGCCAAGCTTTTATACCCTGATGTTTTCTTTTGATCTTCATACTCCCTTCTCTGCCCATTTAAATTCAGTCAAATGTAGCTTTTTAATGCCTATAACTCTCATTATTTCCATTCTTGCCTGAAACTCTGGGTTAAGCCTCATTATTTCTCACTTTAATTGCTCTAATAGTCTCCTAACTAGCATCCAGCATTTAAGTTTATAACTCATTTTGATGCACTGTGATAATATTTACAAAAATCTTAAAAACACAACTCTAGTTATGTTCCTTCTCATTTCAATAACTTATCCTCATTCCTCACTACCTAAATAAAACCCATCACACTTCTATCCTTCACACCCTTCTTTCTTTTTTTTGAGTTGGTGTCTCACTTGGTCACCCAGACTGGAGTGCAGTGGCCGCTTCCGGCCACTGCAGCCTTGCCTGCTGGGCTCCAGCGATCCCTCCGCCTCAGCCTTTCAAGTAGCCGGAATTACAGGCATGCGCTACCACGCCCGGCTGATTTTTTAAAAATTTATTTATAGTAGAGATGAGCTCTCGCTGCCCAGGCAGGTCTCGAACCCGCAGGCTCAGGCAATCCACTCACCTCAGCCTCCCAAAGGCGCGGGATTACAGGCTGAGCCACTGAGCCCAGCTCACATCCTTCTTTAATCTGGCTTCATATATCCTTCTAGCCTTTTATTCCATTACCTTGTTTACACAATCTACATTATTAGCAAACTGAACTGTTCAACATTGGCCAAAATACTCCGCTTTCCATCCTATGTCTCTAATTTTCCTCTTCTTATCTTGCCTATCAAAATTTCACCATTTCTCAAAGATCAACTTAAATGTCATTTCCAGCTGATACATTTGCTATCCCTGCCAACCAAATCAAAACACTTCTTTATTTATGGTTTCATAATTATCTGAAAAATCTTTTTATGACATTTATGAATTTTAATTATTCTACATTTTATTTTATAGCTATTATATTAGAGTCATTACTATTTACTCTATGTTTATTTCATAATTTTTTTATTTTTAGTTTTTTACTGGTCATAAGACCTAACACAGTACCTGTACATATAAACATGTAGAAAGTAAAGCATTATTTACTGTCTAAAGAGGAGATAGATATGTGACAGTATTCAGTGCTTTATATTTTGTACTCTTTAGCCTGTTAAACCTATCTATCTTATTTTTTGTTTTTTTTTCCTGCAGTTAGTAAATGTAATAACTTATTTTACATATGGTTCAATATCTCAAGAAAAAACAACATCTCAACACCTAAAAAGTAATGAGATATTAGTCTTTCATACTGACATCTCCAAAAAAATTCAATAACTTCCAACTGAGAAAAAAAGCACTAATGTTGTTTTTTAAAAAGTTTAAAGATATTTTAATATCTGATTTTAAAAGCAAAAATATGTTCTAAAATCTGCACTTTGTTCTCAAGTAAAAGCATCTTTCATTTATTTTAAATTCTAAGTATATTTGTTTTACAAAACATGTTTTAATTCAGAATTTGAATATGGAAATACCTGTTAAAATAAGACACAGTTGTATTTTATTTAAGTAGTCATTACTCTCTTTCATGTAATAATCTGTAAATCTTGGGTATAAGTCCAAGTCTTTCTTAACAATCTCTACTATTTTTTTTCCATTTGACAGTGATAGAGTGATTATGGTATTACCTACCATAAAGTGACTTTCAATATATGAATAACATACTATCCAAAATGTAGATGGTACAGAAGATCATGAGAAAAAAAAAGTCAAATATTCCAAATATCCCAGGCTTGACCCCCAAAAAAGTATAATTTAGGCAAAGTCTTTCTTCAACACTCTCTTTCCTGCCATCCACACATAACTCTTCAGGTTAGACAACCCCTCCAGCTCCTAACAGAAATGTGGCCACCAGCACCTTTATTCTAAGTCAACTGTAAGAATATTTACTACACTATAAATAAACATCTTGATTTATTCTTTTGCCTAAAGTACATACTTTAAAAGACTTTGCTAGCTAACTTAAATAAATGTATCAAAAGAAAGAGATACTGGGCATCTTCAAAAAAAAAAACAGAAAATGAAAAATTTATTTTGGGATCAATTTTTCCCATGCAGCAAAATCAAAGTAGTTTAGATGTCCTATTTATTTCTGCTGTTATTGGTCATGTTTTTGAAGGAAAACATAGATAAAGATAATGCCAGGATTGTGGGTCTCAATTCCATGCTCAAGTCCTAACCCAACACCCAATACAAAGCTAGAATGTACTCTATGTTGCCAATGGAAACATCAGTCTCAATTTTTTGTTTCTTCCCTTGTGAGTCATGTTATAATACAGTCAATATTCAATATCTCCCTTATCATCCTCTTTTTCTCAAGAAAAGGAGGGGGCAACCTCTTCGGGTCCTTTCCCACTGTGGGAGCTTTTCTGTCCTCTCAATAAATCCTACTTTCTAGAAAGAGAGAGAGAGAGAGAGAAAGAAAGAAAAGAGAGAGAGAAAGAAAGAAAGAAAGAAAGAAAGAAAAGGGAGGTTTCCCTACCTGGAAGTTTAACTTGCAAGCCCTATCTACACAACTGCCACATCAGAGAGCAAAACTGAAAAGAATAATTTAATATATTAATTAATTAATTAATAATTTAATTCATTAATTAAATTTACTTATTAATTAAATTAAATTTATTAGTGTTTTGTGTCCCCCATCCCTCCCCAGGCAATGACTCACTACTGTGAGTTCCTTTCTTGTAATATTATGATATGTAGTATTATGATAAATGTTCAGGGTCCACTATGAGGGAGAACATGCGGTACTCAGTTCTTTGTTTCTGTGATAGATCACTGAATGTGATGGACTCTAAAAGGGTCAGAATACCTATTGGAGAAGACCAGTCAGAATCACTACAGACATATCTGCAGAAACACTACAGACCAGAAGGGATTGGACTCTAATCTTTAATGTTCTCAAAAATAAACAATTTCAGCCAAGAATTCCCTACCCAGCCTAACTAAGCTTCATCAATAATGGAAGATCACCATGTATTCTTAAAAACTGAATTTTGTTCTTAGATCCTAGAAAGTTTCTTTTATTTTGGTAACTGAAAGTAGAGTGAGATATTTGAGTTGCTACTAAACATTAGAGCATACTGGCCACATTTGCACAGGTAGTGAGCAGAACAAAAACTTCTATTTATCTAGGGGCTCAACTGCTTACCAGGCACTCTTCATAAGACTTAGCATGTGCTACCTCATTTAATTATCACAAAAATTAGTGAGTTAGATACTGCTATTATTCTCAATTTCCAAATATGTTACTAGCAGTAGCTTGCTCAAGATGTATAGTTGAATGGAATGGAGTCAGGACCCACACATAAGCCACTCAGTTCCAAAGTCTGCCCAGGTGCCCAGGGCCCTTCCTAAATATTCTTGAACACCTTTCCTCTTTCATTTGATTGTCAAAACACTTTTGTGACAGATTCATGGGTGTTTTCATTTTACCAATTTAAAAACTTGAAGTTCAGAGGCATTAAGTGATTTATCACCTTATAGACAGAATTTTTCAACATATCTACTATGTGTCTATATAATCACATTAATTTAATGCTAAATATTCAGTCCCTCAGTTTTACTAGCCACTTTTCAGGTGCTCAGTGGCTTCATATGTTTAGTGGCTACTGGCTGAAAAGTGTAGCTAGAAATCATGTCCATGGTTGCAAAAATTCTACTCGAAAACACTGGTTTCTAAAATATGTCTTTTGACTTTTAGAACAGAGGTAGGGAGATCTTATCCTTGAGGTCCAAGATATTAAGTTATTAAGAGAAAATACTCTAGGTACCTGTAGCACAGCCACATTGTTGTTAATATAAAAGGAGAGCAATTTATCAAGTTAATGCATTTTAATATGGCAATCACCAGTTTCATTTTTAGGTTATACATAAGAGTAGTAGATAAGAGATCAGAATACAAAGGAAAAAAAGTCAAATTATAAAAATAACAAAGAAAAATTTTCCAGTTCAATTTTTGAGTCGTAATTCATACATTCAGGTTCAACCTATTAAGTCAATCTACTCAATAGACAAAACTGAAAATTGATAATCATATTTTATGAACTTTATAAAGTTTCCAAAGTTATGCAAAAATTAAATAATGCTTTACATTGTTACAGGTACATGTGCAGATCACTCATTAAGGATTACCTACACTGAAAATAAGGTTCCTATTATTCTAACAAAATATATTACTTTAAAATAGTTTCCTTTATGTAGACATTTTGTGTCCTTTGTTCAGTATTCACCACTCTTAGAAACAAAAGCACTTGACTAAAACTAAGATGATGTAAGTAGAAATGACCTTTCCTATAACTTAAGACCCTATTTCTTAAAATAACTTTCAATCCTATACAAAATACCTTGCCATTAATTTACTGAAGTTAAACTAAAACTAGTAAATTACCTTGTGTTTCATTTTAAAGATAATAGATTGCCTCTTCAAGAAAAGCATATATGTTTTTGCTATGTGGTGAAAATTTCACAGACATAAATGAGAATAAGAAACAAGAATAAGAAAATGATTTTGTAGTTGGGACAGGCAGAGCTGACCAAAGACGAAGAATATCACATCTAAATTGAAACACAATGAAGAGGTTTGATCCTGTGTGATTTGTAGAGAACTCAGTCTCTCAGGAAGCAAGAAATGTTTAGATTCCCAGAACTGGTACAAGGTGGCACTATTGAAAAGCATTCAGTATCAAACCATCCAGCACCAATCCTCAATTGTCATCATATTTAGTGAAAATAACTGAGTTATGTGGCCCTAAAAGACAGAGAACAAATGAAAAGGCTAGGAGGTGGAAAAAATGGAAAGATTTTGGTTAAGGAGAACAAACTTTCAGTTACGGTAAATAAGCTCTGAGGAGCTAATGTACAGCATGGTGACTATAATATACTATATTGTATACTTGAAATTTGCTAAGAGTAGATCTGAAGTTTTCTTAACAAAACGTAACTGTGAGTACTGTATACATGTATCAAATTATCACTTTGTACACTTTAAATATATACAATTTTAATTGTGATTTATAAGTCAATAAATCTGAAAAAAAAGGAAATGAAAAGAGAGAGAGACAGAGACAAGAGGAAAAGAAAATGCCTGAGAGGGAAATCACTTCCTATTAGAATGGATAGAATTGCCAAGCTACAGAGGCAAGGCCAGGCCAGCTCCACACATGGTATCAGTGGAGTGCAACATGGGCTTGAAGAAATGCCAAGAGGTGAGTGAGAGTGGCGAGGAAAGCAGTATACTGTACATCCTTCCCCTTCTTACAGATTGATCTTTCCTCCACAAACTAGACATGGGCATATGTGTGGATGTGATTTCTGAAAATCAGTGATGAGGACATACAAAATAGTTAATTTACCCCCAGGAAGTCATGAACTACACATGTTTCCTGGTGAAACTCTTTTGAACAAAGAAATTAGGGAGCACTGCATTTCTGACTCAAGATGGAAATTATTTCTTAAAATCTTATCCATAGGTCAAACCTGGTAGTTCACGTCACACCTGTAATCACAGAGCTTTAGGAGGCAGAAGCGGGAGGATCACTATAGGCCAGGAGTTTGAAACCAGCTTAGGCAACATAGCCAGACCTCATCTCCACAATAATAATAATAATAATAATAATAATAATAAGCAATCATTATAATAATAAAATTAAGCAGGCATGATGTTGAGCACCTGTAATCCCAGCTACTCAGGAGGCAGAGAAAGAAGAATCACCAGAGCCAGTGGGTCACACTACAGTGAACCATGATGGTGCCACTACACTTGAGTCTTAGCTATAGAACGAGATTCTGAATCAAAAAAAAAAAAAAATTATATACATGAACAAACCTTGAAATCTGAGGTATTTCTTCTCAAGGTCTATTATGACCATGTTGCAGCATTTAAGAAAAGGAACAGTTTTCCTACTTTTAAATTGTCCCTGATAAAGATTCTTTGAGAGCTACAGCAGAATAATGTTTCTAATGTTCCAGAATTCATATAATGTAAGTATATAGGAAAGAAAATGCCTCTTCTCTATAAACAAATTTCTCAAGTAACTCACTCCTTTGTCTTTTCTTCAGACAATTATCAAATCGCCCCTGAGCCTTTCATATTTCATGCTGAGACTTTTCTGTATATTTAAACATTTGAATTAAGTAGCTATGTATTTTCCAGTCACTTTACTGATCTAAAAAAAGAAAAAAACTGAAAAAATTGCAATCACACAATTTCTTAGTTATCTATAACAAATTGACTCAAATTTTATTTATTTATTTCAAATGTGACCAGACAATTTATTTCCATAATTAGTAGATAAAGGGAAGTAAACACTTCCTTACTGGAAAGTCAATGAATATATTTTTCTCAATTATGACTTAAAAATACATCCAAGGGTACAATTGTGAATAAGATACTTAACTTTTCATTTTATTAATTTTGCCATTTAGAGTTTGGCAAGCCAGTTTTTCAAAGCACTGGTGTATGTTAAAAGGGGCTTTTTATGTTTTTTAATATGTTTCAACTAATGATTTATTTCTTGCAAATAATTAAAAACCAAATTACAGTATGTGGTGAGCAGAAATCGCTAATAGAATATGCCTATCAAACCTGGAAATATTAGAGTGTGCATGTGAGCTCAGTTCAGTTAACAGAAAAATTGGATTCCAATCATTTACTCTTGATAGCAATTTTGCCCTCTGTTCTTAAGTTCACCTGGCATAACAGTACAAGACAAGCTATATTTGCAAAATAACACCTGGGAACACGTGCTGAACAAAATTCATTATTTGCTTAACAGTTTTATACATGCTCTGTATGTTACTTGAAAAGTCTTCAGGTGCATGGTTGACATGTTAGCAGGGGATTCCACTTCTCCATCTTTTCAATAAAAAGTGGCACATCTAAATAACAGAACATAGGAAGGTTTCTGTGGAGTAGCATATCAAGTAGTCAGATTAAAAACTGAATGACTTTTTCCCCTTCATAAATTCCTGACTATTATCTATGAAAGTTGAAACATTAATTAGCAGCATAATTGAGGATATTTTAATTTTTTTCACATCACTCTTTTTTCTATGAAAAAGAAAAAAAGTCTCCCTTCACCTGCACTTCAAGCTGTTATGTACTTTCATTAACTCCCTTTCTGGACAGAAAGAAAGACTGGAGCTTTACTAATGGTAACGTGACACCTGAAAAGATGATCAGTTCTACGTAAATAGACTTCTATTGAGAATAAAACAATTTTAGGTTCTGTTATTTTGCATTAAAATAAAGAAACCTCCCATATAATGCCATTTGCGTTTCTTGGAAAGTTCAAACTTTATTGTATTACTTAGTTTCTATCCTAAATTGTAGAAACACACAACTCTACAGCTATCTTCTAAAAATTCATATTATTTGATCAGAAAGGGAATTGAATAAAAAGATGTGAGCAACTTGATAACATTTACCGTAAGAGAAAATATCACTGTCCTTTCCGCAATGAATTAAAGTTGTAGACATATAAATCAATTGGCATAATTAATAGGCCAACACATGTAGGCACTGTTCTAAGGGGATTACTTACATTATTTTTTAATGCCATAACAACCCTACAATGAAGGTATTATTTCACAAGTATGGAGACTGAAACATAGATCTAGTGAGCGATGCAGCTTAGATTTGACACATACAGGCTAGCTCCAGAGTTTGAGTGGTGCTTTTATTACCACAATAGTTATAAGCCACTGGATTCGAGGCTAGTGTCTAGGAGCAAATGGGGGTATAAAGTGTCAAAAATCTAAACAGAGCTGTGAAAACATTTTTCTAACTAGCTCTTACTGCTTCTTCCTCTGAATCTGTAAATGACCCATATTTGACTCTGAGTCACCTCTAGAAGAAATGAAGAACCTCTGTGACCCTTATCAAAGAGTGGTCATGTGACTCAAATTCCTTAGAATGGTAACATTAAGGTATAGCAACATTGAAATTCACAAAAATCTCTCCAGCTAGAAGTCACAATGCTATTTGGCAGGATATCATACTTTTACAATGTATTTTGGGTTCATCAAGTGTTTTTACCATAGTACTCTAAAATTGGCAAGACATCAAAATAATTAGAAAGTTGGTATATTTGTTTTCTGTTGCTGCTAAAACAAATAAAAAGTTCCACGATTTAGAGGCCTAAAACGATAATTCTTTAATATCTCGCTCTTGCCAGGGGTCAGTTATCCAGGTGTGGCCTAGCTAGGTTGTTTGTACAGGGACTTACTGGACTAAAGTCAAGATATGGGCCAGGGTTAAGTTCTAATCTTGTTGTTACTTGGAGTTTTCATGAAAATTCATCTATCCTGTTAATAGAATGTGGTACCTTGTTGCTATAAAACTAAAATCTCTGTTTTCTTCCTGCTTGCTGGCTGAGAGTCAGTCTCAACTTTAATAGGCTCTTCTCAAGACCTAGCCACAAAGCCCTCTCTAATCAGGGCAGCCTTGTCTTCAAATAAATCAGCAAAATTTTTCTTCAGGAAGACCCAGCTCCTCTTCCATGAAGAAAAATAGTCATTTTAATCAACACCATGTCAATTGATTAGGAACCTTAATTACATCTGTAAATACTTTTAACTTGCCATATTCCATTGATTAGATGCTACTCACAGCTTTCACTTGCACTTAGTGGAAGGGGTAGAATTCAGACTTCATCTATTATAACTAGGATGTGATTGAAGAGAAATTATAAATTGCATAAACTAGCTAATTTGCTATGATGTAAAATAATTGTCTTGATCCTTTATATGGGGATTTTTAAATTCCCAAGAATGTTCTGCTTTTCATTTCAGACATTTTCTATGGAGAATACTAAATTTGAAGATGGTATTACTGCATTCATTTTAGTTATTTTTATGGCTATCTATTTGTATCCACTCAAACATGTAACTAATAATTACTTGTTGATATTTAAAGAATGAACACTGTGTGTGTGTTTGTGTGTGTGTGAAAGAGATAGACTTTGTTTATCATTTTATAAATTTTCATATTTGTGTATTTTTTTTTTTTTTTTTTTTTTTTTGAGTTGGAGTCTCACTCTGTCACCCAGACTGGAGTGCAGTGGCTGCTCCCGGCCACCGCAGCCTTGACCTGCTGGGCTCTGGCCATCCTTCTGCCTCAGCCTTCCAGTAGCTGGAGTTACAGGCGAGCGCTACCACACCTGGCTGATTTTTTTTTTTTTTTATTGTAGAGATGAGGTCTCGCTGCCCAGGTGGATCTCGAACCCGCGGGCTCAGGCAATCCACTCACCTCAGCCTCCCAAAGGCGTGGGATTACAGGCTGAGCCACCGAGCCCAGCCTGTGTATTTTAAAGGTGTCAAAAGTTATCACCTGAACATGGACCATTTCCTGAAGAATAATTTATATTATTTTGATGAGCATGTCCTTAAAAGGATAATAACTAAATATGTTTGTTACAAAATCTGTTTAGGACTTGACTAAGTATATCTTTTTTCAGTTATAAAAATGTAGTTATTATATATTATATGCTATATATTATATATAATATATTCTAGAATTCTACATATGTTATTAAATACCCAATGAAAGTATACACACACACACACACACACACACACACACACATACACACACACACATTCACTGAATAGCTCTCATTCCATGAACCCTAATCGTATTAGAAATCTCTTTCTAGCTCATACAATTAACAAAAGGAAAATGTAAATTAAATACGAGATAATAAAGTATTGGAATAAAATAGATTTAATATCAAAAATACTTATTTAATGCTTGTAAAATTTCATCCTTGGTACAAGGAGTCTGAAGCCTGGGGAAAGCTTCCCTGAGACTTCACATTTAATGTGGGCAAAGGGCTAGAAATTGAGCCCAGGACTCTGTCTCTAGAGCCTATTTATATAAACACTATGCCATCTTAGACTTTAAGAGTAGTAGTGAAGAAGTACTGTAACTCTTTTAATTTCATTGAAACTTTTAAAAGGAAAAATGAATCTAAAGTCAGTTATTATAAAATTCTCATATTAATCAAGCATAGCCTAGTATCCTCGGTGGATACTCAATAACTAAACACATCTGTGTCTTCCTAGAATGTTCCACAGAACTTTGGTTCTAGAGAGTACTAATAAGTGTTACACGAAAGAGATTGCAGCATCCAGTATGTTTGAAAAGCTCTAGTCAAAATGAAAAATATTTTATTTTATGTAGGACTTCTTGGAACTCAAAATGTGACAGGTACTAAGAAGAGGGCGTGATTTGCTCTGTTTATCAAAATTATTAAATTACAGAACCTTCCCTTTTCAAGTTTTCTTTCTTGGGGAACTAGCATTTAGCAAAACACATTTTCAAAATGTTGCTTTGAAATTTTGTACACTCTGAAGTCATTGCTTATATGCTCCTTGAAGGTACAGGGCCCTGGAGAATAATATATCATTTCAATTTCAGTTTTTGTTCCTGATTCTTTGCCCTATGAGAAAAGAAAATGTACCATAAAGCCACAGATTTACATAATAAATGGAAAATGTTTGCTGCCCATGACAAATATTTGATGTGACTCAGTTGGGGATTTTAGTTGCAAGCTGTGGAAGCAGATTCTGGCTGATTTCGGTAGAAAAGGAATGTATTAAAACAATATCAGTAGTTCAGAGAATAACAAGAGAACTGGAGAACCAGACTCAGAGACAGTTTGAGATGATGCTTAAAATCATGCTGTAGGATGGCTGCCACCCAGCCAGCTTCACTACACAGGCCCTGCTAAGACTAGCATTGCTATTGCCTGACTGTAGGCACTATAAACGGTGCTGCTTCTACTTCTGCTTCAGAAACACACCGTGTTTTAACTTACTCTTACCATTAGGAGGAATTTTCCGGTTTCCACCTGTTTTACTAGCTTCTGGTTCAAACTCTGGAGTAGTCCATTTTTTTGGTGAATCTAAAATCACATCTGCACCCTAACAGCAGAAAAGTTGAGAAAGCAGATATCTGACCATTTCAGATTTCAGTCTCCCATTAAGACTACAAAATAATGAATTCTTCAATCTCCAGGAAGGGATTCAGTTTCTAAACTATTAAAAGATCATAAATGTATACCACATGAGTGCAGTAGTACATGATTGGGGTGACGGTTATACTAAAAGCCCAGACTCCACCATGACACAGTATAGCCATGTAACAAAATTGCACTTGTACCCCATAAATCTATACAAATTGAAAAAATAAAATAAAATAAATGTTCACTATATGTAAGTACTAAATATCTCCTATAAATGGTGTTTTGGCTCCTTCACAGATCATGAGGTCTTTGGCATAACTAGAAGCATCAAGAAATTATTTGCAAATAACTTACAGTAGTGACTGTCACATATAGTAAATGGAATAAAAGTGTGTGTAGACTAAATAGCATACAATAAAGCTTTCTTGCTACTGATGCTGGTGCCCAAAGGACAAAAAAATGAGCCCTGAATGAATCACCATTAGAGAAATACATGTGTTCACAGGCTATCTGTTTGTTGCAGTTGAGTTTATTA
This sequence comes from Carlito syrichta, assembly GCF_000164805.1. Taxonomy (NCBI): domain Eukaryota; kingdom Metazoa; phylum Chordata; class Mammalia; order Primates; family Tarsiidae; genus Carlito; species Carlito syrichta. Next base: position 98,985 of record NW_007251366.1, on the reverse strand, counting down.
TCTCGTGAAGACATATATGAACACAACTGAATAATCAAGAGAGACAAGGGCTCTTAGTGCCAGGCTTCAATTCTCTGATGGCGAGAGATTGCCCTCACCCCCATTCCTTCACCTCCTATTTGAGGGAGTTTACAGAATTCTGCAAAAATCTCTTCTGTTTCATTCCCCACACACACATAGCATCTGTGCATTTATTAGGAAAGCCTAAGTCTTGTGGCAGGATCTTGAGACTCCTAACATGGTACTTACATTAGATGAAGGTATTTGTGTCTAAACATATTATTGTAGACTACAACTTTAATCAAGTGATAAGCCCCTGAAAATTTATCTTCCATCTTATCTGCTTTGGCAAACCACAGTCGGTATTCTACCCACATCGCCTACTCCAAAGTAGAGATTATGATTAATCGAAGCTCATTTCCAAACATCTAGAACGAGTGCATTCAGTAGATCAATTCTTGGCCGCCTGAATTAGAAATTTCACTTCCAAGATCTACTTTCCCTTTAGTCTGAACACAATAAGCCTGTCTTCATTAGATTGAGATGAAACTTTCTTACTTTAACACCTAATTCGGCCGGGCCAGTGGCTCAGCCTGTAATCCCAGCACTTTGGGGGACTGATGTGACTGGATTGCTTGAGCTCCTGAGTTCGAGACCCACCCCGGAAACTTGGCGAGGCCTGTCTCTACAAGAAATCAAAAACTAGCCGGGCGTGGTAGCGGGCGCCCATAGTTCCGGCTACTCGGAAGGCTGAGGCGGAAGGATCGCCGGAGCCCAGCAGGTCGAGGCTGCGGTGGCCAGGAGCGTGTCACTGCACTCCAGTCTGGGCGACAGAGTGAGACTCCAACTGAAAAACAAAAACAAAAAGCTAATCATAGAACATACCACATAATAATCCACTATCACAATCTTTCATTATGAGAGTAGATTTTTGACAGGGAATACAAACTTTGAAAAGTATGTAATAACAAAAAGCGAGTGACAGTGAAGGATTGGTGACTGTTACTTTTTGGTGAAGACAGAAAACAAAGAAGTCCCTCCAAGTAGGACCATGAGTCTAGGCATCTCATTTCAATCTTTCCATATGCTTTCTGGTAGCTTACCATTTTGAGGACAGTCCAAACAAATGCTGTTCATAGATAAAAATGGTTGGTGGATTTATTGGGTATAGTTATCCACAATCTTGTGCAAAAAAAAAAAACAACCAGATACATGCTAAAATCTTGATTTTTTATTTTCTTATCAAATATCTCAGTGCCAGGCGTAGCCCTCAGGAAAGTAGAATAGTATTCCAGAGACAATTGTGTAAAAATCCTTTTTTAAGACACCAAAGTATCTAATATGGTACTTCATCAATCTCTACTATTTTGTGTCATACATCTCAAAAGAAAGTTCTCCTATATAATGACACAACCCATTATCAGTATCAGAGTTGTGTTTTGTCAGTACCACTCACGCACAAACTCTCTCTCTCCTCTCTCTCTCTCCCTCTCTCCCCTCTCCCCCTTCCCTCCCTCCCTCCTCTCCTCCTTCTCTTCCTTCCTTCCCCTCTCTCTACCTCCCTTCTTCTGCCTTTTTTACTCTCTTTCCTTCCCTCCCATCCTCCCTCCCTTCCTCCTTCTCTTCCTTTCACCCTCCTGCTCTCTCGGTCTCTGTCTCTTTCTCTACCTTTCTTCTTCTTCCCCCTTATTTACTTTCTCACTCTCTTCCCCTCTCTCCCTCTCCCTTGACTTTTAGTGGTTAACTTCTCCATTGCCAAATGACAGCATTTCTTACTATTAATTGTTTTTATTCAGAGCTTCCTTCTTTGGGAATCTTCTTCCTCCCACACTTAGAAAGTGGCCCTAAACTTTGCATGCACTTCACCACAATTTACAACTATGGTAGTTAGAGATGATACTTCCTGTAGTCTGTAGGCTGAAACTACAGGAAACAGCCCACTCAGGTAAACTCCTGAACCCAGTTAGAAGTAAAAATATAAGAATGAGACATACTGTCCTTTTTATGTAAGCCATCTTTCTTCATTCTCCTTGAGAGCAGTACTCTCAAGAGGTACAGTTATGTAAGAATTACTTTACAAAGAAAAGGATGAATTTTTAAATCCATTAAAGTATAGTAGGGGAAAAAAATTAAAGTAATTCTTAAAAGAAAACTTTTCTCAGTTCAAAGACAATCACTTAGGAAATGAAGTCCTCGCATATTTCATTTTTAAGCCTCTTTACTCTCCTTCACACATTCCTATACCACTTGCATTTCTTCCACAGGATCAACACCTCTCTAAAAGGAACATCTTTGGTAAACATTCTCCGTGTAATTCTTTATTCATCAGGTTAAGACAGAAAATTTGTTTGCTTCCTGAATCCTTCTTTCTTTAGTTCATTTTTCAACCTGTGTCATTAAAGTTCTAATGAGGCCACTCAAAATTTCAGCATAAGAACAAAGTAAATATTGTGAAGGTACCAGATGCTGACTGATGTGATTCCTTTGATGAGATCTTCTATCTCAATCTCCTTTCCAGTTTGAATTGGAGACATGAATTTTATTAGCTGTTACCTCTGTTGGATTCAGCATTTTCACATATTGTGGTAATAGTAAAACTTAAAATAAGAAAAATATTTTCTAAGAATCACCTACTCTGAAATGCCATGTGCCTTTCAATTAAATAAATCACACTATTGTGCAGATTTGAGTTTAAATAATTTTTTTCTGTAGACTTGCCAGATAAGAAGGAATTTTTATAGATCACTATCATTCTTCACTTTGCAATTAGCTAGAATTGGAGGATATTATCCCTCTGTTGTATTTCATGAAACTATAGGTATTGTCAGTTTTTTTTATTATTATAAAGATATGAGGTTCAATTCAGGATTAGGTAGATAAGTGGTCATCATACAGGTAAAGTTTGGACCTACTTTTGGACCCCACTTCACCTGGTTTGAGATCAGGTACCCTTATTGATGTTATGTGCCCCATGCCTCCCTCCCCTGGCAGTGTCCCCTTACCGCCAAACTCTTTCTAGTAGTATTATGATAAATATTCGAGGTCCACTTATAAGTGAGAATATGTATTCAGTTCTTTGTTTCTGAGATAGATCACTGAGTATGATAGATTCTAAATCCATACAAGTTGCTGCAAAGTCCATATGTTTGTCCTTCTTTATGGATGCATAATATTCCATCATGCATATGTACCACATTTTAAAAATACAGTCCACTTTTGATAGGCAGCACAGTTGGTTTCATATATTTTTCACATATTCCATATTGTGAATAATGCTGCAGTAAACATGTGTGTGTATGGTATCTTTTTTATAGAATGATTTTAGTTCCTCCAGGTATATTACCAGAAAAGAAGGGTTGCTGGGTTACATAGACGGTAGATTTTTAGATCCATTTGGAATGGCACACTGTTTTCCACAGAAATTGTACTAGTTTACACTCCCTCCAACAGTGTGGAATCAATCCCCTTTCCTCATATTCCAGCATCTGTTGTTTTTTGAGCTGTTGATGATGGCCATTCTGACTGGAGTTAGGTGGTATCTCATTGTGGTTTTAATTTACATTTCTTTGATGATTAGTGAGGTTGAGCATTTTTTCACATACCTGCTAGCATCTCATTTGTCTTCTTTTGAGAACTTTCTATTGAAATCTTTAGTCCACTTTGTAATAGGGTTTTTTTTTTTCCTTTTGGCACATTTGAGTTCCTTGTAGATCTTGGATGTCAGGCCTTTGTTGAATATATAGTTAGCGAATACTTTTTCCCATTCTGTGGACTGTCGCCATGTTCTCTTCATGGTTTCTTTTGCTTTGCGGAAGGTTTTCAGTTTGATGAGGTCCCATTTGTCAGTCTTATCTCTTTTGGCATAGGCATCAGGGGTTTTGACTGGGAATTGGCTGCCTATTCCAATTTCAATAAGGTATCTCCTGTATTTTCTAAGATTGTTATAGTTTGAAGTTTTATGTTTAGGTCTTTGATCCATTTAGAGTTGATTTTTGTGTATGGTGATAGGTAGGGGTTCTGTTTCAATCTTCTGCATGTGGTCAGCCAGTTTTCCCAGCACCATTTACTAAATAGGTTCTCCTCTCCTGAGTGGCTGTTGGTGGAGGCCTTGTTGAAGATGATTTTGTTGAGAAATTGAGGTTTTTTTTTTTCGGGAATCTCTATCCTGTTTCATTGGCATATATGCCTGTTCTTGTACTAGTACCAGGATGTTTTGATTATTGTAGTCTTATAATACAGTTTAAAGCCTGGAAGTGTGATACCTCCCACTTTGTTTCTTTTACTAGGAATTTATTTGGCTATTTGTGGTCTTTTATGTTTTTATATGAATTATTGTGTTGTCATTTCCAGGGCTGAGTAGAATGGTGTTGGTAATTTAAAGGATATTGCATTGAATCTGTAGATTGCCTTTGGTAGGATGGACATCTTAACAATGTTGATTCATGCAACCCATGAACATGGAATATTTTTCCTCTTGTTTGTGTTTTCTTTATTTTCTTTGGGCAATGCTTTTTGGTTTTCTTTGTAAAAGTCCATCACTTCTTTGAATAGGAAGATGCCAACTAATGTGTGTGTGTGTGTGTGTGTGTGTGTGAGACTATTGAGAATGAGATTGTTCTATTTATTTGGATCTCTGCCAGTTTGTTGTTGGTATATAAAAATGCAACTGCCTTTTGCACATTTATTTTGTACCTTAAGACTTTTCCAAAGTCCTTTATCAGTGCAAGGTAGCATTTAACAGATTATCTTGGGTTTTCAAGCTATAGAATCATATCGTTTGAAAAGAGGGATAACTTACCTTCCTCTTTTTCCAACTGGATACCCCTGATTTCCTTCTCTTGTGTGGTTTCTCTAGCTAGAAATTCCAATACTATGTTAAACAGGAGGTAAGAGTGGGCAGCCTTCTCTTGTTCCTGTTATCAGGGGAAATACTTCCAATTTCTGTCCATTTAGCATTATGTTGGCTGTGGGTTTACCATAGATGGCTCTTACTAAAATAGGTATATTCCCTCTATGCCTAGATTTTCAAGGTTTTTTTTTATCAAGAAGGGATACTGGGTTTTATGAAAAGCTTTTTCTACATCTAATGATATAATCATGTGATTTTTCTTTTTACATATGTAAATGTATTAAATTACATGTATAGTACTGTGGATGTTGAACCAACCCAGCATCCCAGGGATGATGAAGTCTACTTGGTCATGGTGGATGCTTTTTGAGATGTGTTGTTGGATTGCATTTGCTAAAATCTTGTTGAGAATTTTTGCATCTATGTTTATCGGGGATATAGACTTGTAATTCTCTTTCTTTGTTAAATATTTACCTGGTTTCAATATCAACGTGATGTTAATCTCATAAAATGATTTGGGGAAAATTCCATATTTCTCGATTACCTGGAATACTTTCAATAGAATTTGTATCAACTTCTCCTTGTATGTTTTAATGCATTCCACTGGAGAACCATCTTGTCCAGGGTTGTTTTTTTTGATTTGTTTTATTTGGTTTTATTTTTGTGGGTAGTTTTCTTATGATGGAATCAAATCTTAGGTTTTTTTTTTTTTTTTTTTGAGTTGGAGTCTCACTCTGTTGCCCAGACTGGAGTGCAGTGGCCGCTCCTGGCCACTGCAGCCTTGACCAGCTGGGCTCCAGCGATCCTTCTGCCTCAGCCTTCCAAGTAGCTGGAACTACAGGTGCGTGCTACCACACCTGGCTAATTTTTTATTTATTGTAGAGATGTGGTTTCACTAAGTTGCCCAGGTGGGTCTCAAACCCACGGGCTCAGGCAATCCACTCACCTCAGCCTCCCAAAGGCACAGGATTACAGGCTGAACCACTGAGCCCAGCAAATCCTGGGGTTTTATTTGTCTATTTAGGGTCTCAATTTCTTCTTGCTTCAACCTTGGGAGGTTGAGTGATGTAAGAAAGTCCTCCATTTCATTCAGTTTTAAGTTTTTTTCTATGCCAGTGAGTTTAGTAATCTGTGATAATCTTTTGTATTTCTTCAGGGTCAGTAGTGAATTGATCTTTTGCATTAATCATTGCATTTATTTGGACTTTGTGTCTTTTTCTTGGTCAATTTGGCTAGGGTTCCATCTATCTTTTTATCCTTTCAAAGAACAAGCTTTTGTTGTGTTGATTTTTTTCTATGATATTTTTGTCTTCTATGTCCTGTATTTGGTCTTTAACTGATCTGGAATCTTCTGCTGATGTTATGGTTTGCTGGTCTTGTTTTTCTGTTTTCCTTAGGTGATTTGTTAGGCTGTTAACTTGTGATTTTTCCATTTTTATTATGTGTGTCCATATGAATTCCCCTCTTAGTACTGTCTTCATGGTATCCCAGAGGTTTGGGTAAGATGTTTCCTCATTTTCCTTTGTTTCTAGGAAACTTTTAATTTGTTTTGATTTCTATGCTGACCCAAGAGTTGTTCAGCATCATACTGCTTAATGTCCATGTGTTTGTGTGTTTGAGGGAAATTTTGATGATGTTGATATTTATTTTTATTCCACTGTGTCTGACAAGGTGCATGACAGTATTTCAATCTTATGGAATTTGTTTATTTTTGATTTATGGCTAAGTATGTGGTTGATCTTCAAGTACGGTCCATGCAGTGATAAATAGAATGTATATTTTGTTGGTTGTTGCATTTTGTATTCTGTAGGTATCTATTAAGTCCATTTGGTTAAGGGTCAAGTGGAGGTTCCAGATCTCCTTGTTGATTTTTTGCCTCAATTATCTATCTAGGATTGTTAGTAGGGTATTTAAGTTCCCAGTTATGATAGTGTTGGAGTCAATTTTTTTTTTTGGTTTATTTAGTGGCTGTTTCATAAAAACTGGGGCTTCTCTGTTGGGTGCCTACATGTTTAGGATGAACTTTTTTGTTGACGGATTGAAACTTTTATCATTATGTAGTGACTTTCTGTATCTTTTAAAATTTTTGATAATTTGAAGGTTATTCTGCCAGATATTAAGGTTGTGACTCTTGCCTACTTTTGTGCTCTGTTTGCCTGAAAGTTTGTTTTCCATCCTCTAACTTTGACTCTGTGAGTGGAGTGTTCTTTGGGTTGAGATGGGTTTCCTGGAGGCAGAAAAATGTTGGATTGTGTTTTTTTTAATACAATTTTCCATTCTATGTCTTTTCAGTGGTGCATTTAGTCCATAAACGTCCAGGTTGATTTTGAGATGTGAGAGTTTATTCCTGTCATGAGGCTTTTATAATGTTGTTGTTGTTACTGCTGTTTGTTTATTGATTTTTTTTGTTGATTTCTTTTGATTGCTGTGTTGATGTATGTGTGTGTCTTCAATTTTACAATCATGATGCTTGCTATGTTGATTCTGTTTTTCTGCATTATGGGTAAAAGTGTGGACATTCTTCTTTTTTTTCATCTTTCTTCTGTGTTTAATTCATTCTTAAGTATCTTTTTAGAGTTGATCTGGAAGTAGTATAAACTATTAGAGATTGAATGTCTGGGAAGGATTTTAATTCTCCATCACAGATGAAGTTTAGCTTAGCTGGATAGGAAATTATTGGTTTGGAATTTTTTATCTTCGAGAACTTTAAAGATTGAGCTCCAGTCTCTTCTTGCCTGTAGTGTTTCTGTAGATAAGTCTGCTGCTGTTCTAATTGGTTTTACGTGGTAGATAATCTGACCTTTCTCTCTTGCTGCCTTTAGAATTTTTTCTTTTATACTTACTTTGTGTAAGCAAATTACTATGTGTCTAGTAGTTAATATTCTCATTTGAAGCCTTGCAGGGTTTCTCTAAATCTCTTGTGCTTGGATTTTCAAGTCTCTGATGAGAAGAGGGAAATTTTCTTGGATAACCTCATGAAATGTTCTTTCCAAAGTGGACTCTGTCTCCCTTTCTGCCTCAGAAATGCTTACCAGGTGTAAGTTCAGCCTCTTAATATAATCACAAATCTCCTAGGGGCTTTGTTCCATCTTTTTAAGCTTTCTTTGTATGTTTTTTAACAGTTTAGGTTAGTTTTATATTTGGGTCATCAAGCTCTCAGATTCTTTCTTCTGCATGGTTGATTCTGCTTTCTATGCCTGTCAGCTTGTTATTTATTTCATTTACTGTCAACATCTCAGTTATCAACTCATTCTTTCATCTTGTCTTTCTTCATTTCTGTTCATCCTTTCTATCAGTACCTTGATATCTGGATTTGTGGTTTGAGATCTGTCATTCTGAGTCTCTTCATTGTTTGAGTTCTGAAATTTATGTTCTTAGGTGTTGTCTTTCCTGGGGTCTGGGGGTACCTGTGTTCTTCCTTTGATTCTTCTTCATTTGTGATAGTATTTTTTTCCTCTTTCCTCACCCCTTTAAATTCTATTGCTCAGTGATAGGGGAATAGCTTTCACTTCTGTTTGCTCAATCACCTATTCTTTCTTAAGAAGATCTTCTGGATTTGTTCAAATTTGAAATTGGGCTTGGGTTGGGGACTGTGCTGTCTTTTTGCAACTTTGAGATGTGATTAAGATGTAATGGAGAAGCTATGACTCAGAAGCTGCCTGCAGATCATAGTATCAGCTGAGTGGTGTGTGGGCCCTCTGAACCCACTTACCATCACCTTACAATATGTCCATGCAGTGGGAGTGTATTTATGCCCCCCTGAAACCAGATTGAGATAAGAAAAAGGAAAATAAGAGAGAAAGAAAGAAGGAGGACAAAAGGAACATGAATAAAAAGAAGGAGAAGAAGGAAAACATACAGACAGGCAAATGAACAGATAAAAAAATAAAAAACAGGGAAAAAAATCAAAGGTACATGCTTCCTTAAATATACCCATACACACACAAAGAAAAAGAGGAAGGAAAAGAGGCAAATCAAATCAAAAGACACACACAGGAAGATATGTATGGAGAGAGCAGGGGGAAGAAAAGGTGCTACCTCTTGTGGTCATTTCTGAAACTTCTGATTTCTCTCTTTTTTCTGATGTGTCCCCCGCACTGCTGGTTTTGGCTCACCACAGTTGGGAGCAGGCTCTGGTCTCTAGACCCTGCTCTCTGCTTTCAGCACAGGCTGATCAGACTGTTCTCCATTTGGGTCATATTCCCCATGAACTGCTGGAGGATGTGGGGTGAATCAGATCAGGGCTCACCTCAACTCAGCTATTACTAGGTCTCTCATTCTGATTTCACACATCTGTGTTTGCTCAATCTATGTTTGAGGCATCTGTCTCTCTGGTATCATACACTTAGAGTATCCTGTCTAGGCAAGTGATGGTTGATCCTTGAAGGGTGTGAAGATCTCCCCTCAGTTTCAGGATGCAGGTTGCTCAGAACTGAGTGAGCCAGAGAAAATAGCATCAGCCCACATCTCATCCAGTGACAGGGCTCAGTTCAAGATTTCCTCCCTGCTTTCTTCATGGATCCTGCTGCCAGTGTCTGGTCTGTTGCAGGTGGAGGTGTGGCTCAAATGCCAGGTGTGGAGAGACAGTTGACCTCTCTTTTTTCCTCAGTGATGACTTGAGAATGTCAACTGTTCCTCTGCATGGGGGCCAAATTCAGAGCAGTGGCAAATTGCAGCCACTTTTGCAGGGGAGCCCCAGGAGCTTGATCCTGTATCTTCCCTCAATCACACATTCACTCACCCAGTTGCACACACACACACACACACACACACACACACACACACACACATGCATGTAGACTCTTCCTTATGTACACAGTCCCATGCATACTATGACCAGTTTCTTGCCATCTTGCCCCTTCCCCCCTAGTTTTGTTTTTAATAAAGGAAATTGAAAATTGTTCATGCTGTGCCAAAGAACAGTGTACAGATGACTAATGTTCCATGAAGAAGAAAACAATGTTGCTTTTTTGCAATAATAGAGAACAATTACTGTATCTACCTATAATGATTTAATGAGTTCATCAAAATTTTCTATTAACTGGATCTCAAGAAGAATTATAGCAAATATATTATCTCTATTTGTGTTCTAAATCATTAAAAGATCTCAAAAGATTATTTCTGAAATAGTTTCTTTGACGATAACTATTGACCAAGTAATTAGCTAAAATAAACATTTTTAAATCCACTCTCTCATGCCTTGTTTGCATAAGATTTATTTATTTCATTCCTTTTCTGTTTTAAAGTTACAAACTGAAAAGCATGGTTAAGGCATGGAAAAAATTTACAAGTTTTTCCTAATTTAGCCAAAGCAGAAAATAAAAATTCTAAAACCAGATGAAAACAAAGAAAAAGGCATAGGAGGCTACAATTCAATAATCATACATATAGAGAAATCCAAAGGTGAAAAAATATATTTTAAAGTGTCTGCAAAAGTAACTTCATAATTCAAATGAACAGAACTTAAAATGTCATTTCATAAACATAAACTGCCTGGTCTTGGTATGTTAACTCTCTATACCTGAGTTTTTTCATTGGTAAAGTAGGTTGTTGGCAATAATTAAATAGTTTATATGAAGAAGCACTGGAAGAGTGCATGGAAGGAAGTACTATGCAAGTGTTTTGTTTCTGGTATTGTCTGTATTTGCAATACTATAATAGAATAGAATAGAATTTTTTTTTGAGTTGGAGTCTCACTTGGTCACTCAGGCTGGAGTGCAGTGGCACACCCACAGCCACTCTGGGTGTCGACTTGCTGGGCTCCAGTGATCCTTCTGCCTCAGCCTTCCAAGTAGCTGGAACTACAGGCACACACTACCATGCTCAGCTAATGTTTTTAAATTGTAGTGGCAAGTTCTCACCAAGTTGCCTGGGCTGGTCTCGAGTGCAATCCACTCGTCTGGGCCTCCCAAAGTGCTGGGATTACAGGCTGAGCCACAAAGTTCAGTCAAAGATGGTGTTTGTCTGTCCACTGACCCAATCACCTTATTCTTTTAAACTCCCCATTTCCTCTCACTTATTGATTATTGCCTTTTCTTGAAGGTCAACCTCAAAGCCTAGCTCCTCCAGATCCCTTGAGTGACCACTACCATCTTCCCACAAGAAGTCATATTCCTCACATGAATTCATAGTATACTTGTTTTCTCTTTCCCTCATTTGCTCCTTATTCTGGTAATCTTTTGCTTTTAGCAAACTTTCATATGCCTATTTATATTGTAACTAGATAAAAGGTAAGCTTTTTGAAGTTATAGATACACTTGAATAAGTTTTATCTGCCTAATTTTTCTAGCACATCACCTTGAACATTATAACCTTAGCAATATGTTACTTGATGAAAGAGAGTAAAGCAGAAAAGAGATTATCTTCCTACTTTGTTATATTAAAAAGTGTATAGCTGTGAATTTTAACTTAAATTACAATATCTATCATTGGAAATGACTTAATATTTGCTACTCAATCAGTAGTAATAATGATTAAAACATTATCTTGCAATTCCAGAGTGAGATTAAGTGTGAAATAAAAAAAATGAGCCAATTATTATCATAATATTCATTTTTAAACAAAACAAAGAAATTCAAGTTGACTCTTCTTAATATTTTTATTGACTTCTTTAACTGATGGCAGCCTGGAAAATTATGCCTGCCTTGTAAGTAATGTTCTGCCTTCCTGTCATTCAACCATTAAATGTCCCATAGCCAGGTGACAGCCTCAGCAAAATACATCTAGTATTATATCAAAGCCTGTCATTCTCCTTGCCAAGGGCCTGACCATAAAAGGTGTCTGAATTCCAGCAAGCAATTGAAATTCAATCAATGTAGAAAGTGTATATTGGGAAACTGGGGACAGAGGGATCAGAGTGACAAGCAGGGCAGAATTTTATAACTGCTGCAAAGAATAAGGACAAATTTCTCATAGATGTCATGAAAATACTACCCCTTTTAATTGGAAATAAAAAGAACATTGTTTACAGTGTTGCAGTTGTATGTAAAATATAATATATGACTAAAGTGTCATTATGAAAAAAATGCAGGTTCACTTAGAGCAGTGTGCTATTAATGCATGAAAAGATAAACAGACCACCAGAACAATTAGAAAAGTCTAGCAGTGGACACTACATGGTACTTCAGTAAAAGAAAGGCCGTGTTCTAAAAATGTAGTTAAGAGATTTCTTTTTTGTAAACATATTTGGAAAATTTAGGAGTCATTTAGAGATAATATTTCTTGTATAAATCAAATTTTATAATAAAATAAACTAAAAAATAGAATAAAATATCAAAATAAAACCATGAAATACCAGAAGAAAATGTGGTAAGTTTTACTTGCAAATTTAGAGTAGGTACTCATTTCCAAAATCCATATAATATGAATAATTTTTAAAATTACATTTAAAATTGCATGTCAAAGGAAAAAAAGTAAAGTCAAAAGGCAATTAACAACAAGAAATTTTAGTAATGTGTATCGTAGACATATAGAGATATTCTATCTAATATATAAAATTTCTAGAAATCAAAAAAGAAAATATAACTAAGCAGAAAAAGTGGTCATATAGAATAAATTAAAAGTTCACTAAAAATGATCCTTAAATGAATTAGAAGCTGTGGAATATGTGTTTTACTTATGATTTTTTTGACATATCTTTTTCATTCTTCTAGATTGAAAGGTGTATTTTGATAACATTTACAATTTCTTCCTTTTTTTTTACAGTACCACAATAAAATTTTGTTGAAGATGAATAAATATTGAGAAACCACAATTAAAAGTCTAATGTAGAATGGCGATGACAATAAAGAAAGGTAAAATTGGAACAAATTAGCAACTTGAGAAAAATATTGATGCAGTTGAAGATTGACTCAATATTGACAGACTACAAGGAGTAAAAGAAGGCTGATTAATAGAATATATTGGTGCTATCAATGGATTGTTTTGAGAAAAGCTGGTTACAGGAGAATTGGTGAATCATCCAGTTTGAAATGTCTAGCAAGTAACCGGAAACACAAGACACAATCTTAGGACAAAAGTAAGTGCTCCAGATAGCGTTGAGCTTCACCTAAATAGAGGTAATTGTTGGAGATAAGGAAATGGAGAAGACTAAGTGGGAAAGAGGGGACTGAAAGGAAAGAATTAACCCTGGGAAATGTATAAAATTGTCCAACAAGAGTAGGAGGAACAAATACTTCTATCAAAAATATAGGTAATGCACTCAGAGGTAGAAAGAAAAAAAGCCAGTACCCTCAAGTGCTACAAGCTCCAAAAAGTGAGTTTCTACAAGGAGGTAAAGGAAGAATACAACTATATCAAATTCTATTCTTCTTGTGTAGCTCCATAAGGGCATAAGAATGTATATATGAATTTATGTGTACATATTCATGTGTGCAGAATATTATATTCCTGTATAAACATATATGTCTATTATACACATGCTAATAAAGGTAAATATGAATTGGCCATGCTAATTAATTAATGGATGCTCTAATAAGTCACTTAGTTCTATAATGTAATAGCAATATATATTGGAGAAATTTCTGTGGCTGTCCATTTTTCACTCTAACTTTTACTGTAGAAAGCTAAGACTCAGTAGTGGTTGACTTTAACATCACTATATGATAGACAATGAGGCCAGATCTTTTTCAGAACACTAAGAAAAATACAGGTTGATGCATTTAGTGGAAAAACTAGCTTCCCAAATTTCGTGTACATTCATTTTCAGAACTTGCAAGGTCATTATACTTTATTAGTAGTACTTTAAAGACAAAAGATGAAGCATTCTATTTGCAGGAAAGGGAGTCTACTGTAATCAATGTGTTATCATTATTCATTATTCCATTAGTGTAATGGGGGTTACAGGTTTCAAGGAGTAAAGCTACTTTATAATAATAGGCAATTCTTTTTTCTCCCATTGCCTTTTAATCAGGCCTTGTAACAGTCCCTTCTCCCCATAGTCTCTGCCCTCAACAATGGATGAAAATAACATTTCAGACAAGAATACTTTTAATTAAAAATAAAATCTTTAAGAATATTTTATATATGATGTCAAAGATCTTGAATTTTTTTCTAATCTCTCCTATTTACTGAATTTTTCAAACAATTTATATGTTTAAGTGTCTTTTTTATTCAGCCATTTTCAATCAGAAAGGAAAACAAGAGATAAGCGTGTCTATGCCATGCATATCTAATCTGCCATTGTTTAGATTTTAAAAACCACTTTTAATTTGCAATGAAACACCTTGATTGCAATCTTTCAGTGTTGCTTTCTAAAGCATTTCTGATTTTTTCTTATATCCTGCAACAGAAAATGACTCACCTTTAATAAATTATGTAGGCACAGAGCAGTCCTTTTGAGAAAAAAAAATTACTTTGAGAATATATGCACAGACTTAGTGCTTTGGAAGTTAGTACTTTAAAATACATAAATGTAATTTGGAAAAAAGGATATGCATTTTATTATTCTTTTTTTCTTCTTGCTTCATTTTTTTGTTTTACTTTTTTGTCTCCTCTGGATTTTGACCCTTTTCAAGATTCATTATTTCTGTGAATCATCCCACTGTTCTTTAGACTCATAGGTGAGAAAATCTGAGATTAGCTAACATCACTCTCCTTCTTCAGCTCACATTCAATTAAATACCATGTTCTATTAATTCATTATTTAAAATATTCCTGGATTTGCATTCGTTGTCTCTGTTTTGAGTCACCACCTAATGCACCACGCTAATTTAGACTGGTTACCCTCTTACTTCAATTCTTCTTGCACAGATGCTAAATTTATCTTCTAAACGTAATTTTCATCATATCATTTCCAAGTGCAGAAATTAGGCTTTTTTCATGTGTGAACAAATAATAGCTTCTGTCATCCATATAATGTGCCACATTTTTCAAAATATTGCAATGTATATCATTTTGCTTTATCTTTACTAGAGAAAATACACATTGATGACCTTCTGTTATAAATGAGAAAAATCTAGTTATAAAGAGGTTAAGTAACTTGATCAAGGATAAAAAGAAAAGTGGCAATAAGTCTATGATTGGAGTGCAAATCCTTTGAGTTCTATACTTAGTATAAATGCATACTCAGTATAAGCTGTCTTACACTAAACATAGCATTTAGAAATTTATTCATCTAACACCATTTAACCCACTTAATAATAATTATTCTCAGCTACCATCCTGTAAACAGCCATTGAGGCTCAGAAACAAGATAACTAGAGAAAGAAATAGACAATAAAACTAACAGATTTTTTAAAAGTTTCATTTTTAGCCCATTTTGTCATCACAAATGTTTATATTGAAAGTAACAATTGCTGCCAGAGTTACAAGTTCAGACACTGGAAACTGTGACCTCTCTGCAAGATTGATCCTTAGTTTCCTGGAGAAACGGTGCCTAAAGATTTGGGCCACAGAGAGTCGCAACACATCATAGCGGTATGGTTTAACTGTCTCCTTCAAATGTTGAATTTTTATTGCCATTGCAACATTATTAAGAGATGGGAACTTTAAAAGGTGATTAAGCCATGAAGTCTCTACCCTCATGAATGGATTAAAAACATTATCACAGAAGTCAATTCGTTATCATAGGAGTGGGTTCTTAATTTTAAAAAAGGGTGAATTCGTCCTAATTTCCTCTCAGTCCCACAAGCACTTGATCTTCTGTCATGTTATGACACAGCACAAAGACCTTTACCTTGTGCCGGTACCATGCATTTGATCTTCCCAACTCCACACCCATTAACCAAATACATCTCTTTTCATATAAGACCAGTGTGTCACCACAGGTGAGTAAACTGAAAGAATGGGTTTTCAAGTTTACACTGTTTTCATTCATTGAAGTCACAGTTAGATACTTACTAAAACTTGAGCTGAAGAGTCAAGAATGTATCAACATCAGTAAAGAGTCCTAACCTAATACGTGTCAGCAGCTGGCATGGTGGTGTTTTTTTGTTTGTTTGTTTGTTTGTTTGTTTTTGAGTTGGAGTTTCACTCTGTCGCCCAGACTGGAGTGCAGAGGCTGCCACCGCAGCCTCGACATGCTGGGCTCCGGCGATCCTTCCACCTCAGCCTTCCAAGTAGTTGGAATTACAGGCATGCGCTACCACGCCCGGCTGATTTTTTGATTTATTGTAGAGATGAGATCTCGCTGCCCAGGCGGGTCTCGAACCCTCGGGCTCAGGCAATCCACTCACCTCAGCCTCCCAAAGGCGCCGGATTACAGGCTGAGCCACCGAGCCCAGCTAACATGGTGGTTTAATCAAACACATTCACACACAAACCCCCACACACATACACATACACAATTGGATGGAAAAATATATGCTTTCAGGGTTCTTTCTCTGATCTTCTCAGGTAACTGTTTCACTGAATTAGCAATAGGATGTTGAGCTCAAAATAGGAAAGGAAAGGAGAAAATCTAGGGGAGGATCTTACCTGTTTCTATGTGAGTTCTAGACTTGGATTAAAACTTTCCGTAACTGGCTAATAAAAATAATTAAACCAGGGCATATGGACAGATTCTGTAAAGAGTTTAGGCTTACTACAAAGTTGGAAGTCACAATTCCCAAAACTTCCTTCACTTCTGACATCAACTGAAAGTTCAAAATTTCCCAGTCCCACTCTAAGTTTCAATAATTCTCTAGAAGAACTCACTGAGAGCTATTATATTGATGGTTATGGCTTATTATAAAAAGGATACAGTTTAACATGACTCAAAGGAAGAATCACATGGAGGAAAATTGGGGAGAAGTACCAAATGTGGAGCTTCCACTGTCCTCTCTCCAAGTCAGGGCACTCCCATGGAATTGATGTGTGACAAAACACATGGAGCATTGCCAATTATGAAGCTCACTTAACTTCAGTGTCTGGAACTTTTATTAGGGCTTCCTCACACAAGCATAAATGATTGATTGATTGACTGTCCAAATGGTTGACCTTAGCACTCAGGTCAAATGACATATCATGACTAGAACCTGCACCCAATATCATGTTGTTAAACTTTCTACAAAAGTCAGTCCCTGCCCTAAGACTTTGTGAGTGTAGTCAGGATCCATCCTAACTCATATTTTTAGACTGTACACTGTGACCAAGTCTTCAAGGGAAACAAGGACACTTTGATCAAGTGTGACATTCCAAGGACCCAGAAATTACCTCCTAGAAGCTGAGGACAATGGCCAGACCAAATTCTTTACTGCATACTATAATAGATACCATAGTAGGGTCAGGAAAACTATAACAAAAATAAATGGAGGAAGAAAATGCATGATTTTTTTTTTTTGAAAAACAGAATAAATGTCAGACATCTATGATTCCATGAAAGGAATGTTATAGGACAATACCTAGCTAAAAGTAATCTAGTTGAGACAGAAAGAATAAATATAAAGCTAAAATAAATATTGATATTACTTAAAAGTTTATATCAAATAAATCATATGAATGAAAGACTTGAGGGAACTTTCAAATCTGGAACAAGACAAAAGTGAAAAATAATCAGAGAGAAGACTCTCATATTGAGGTCAGAAAATAACAATTCAAATTATAGTTATTTACTGCTTTTGAAGAGTAGACAAAAGATGAAATAAGAGTAATTTCCAAAGCAATTGAAAAGTACAGTAAGATAGAAATACAATTTTGTGCTATAATAAAAAAATCAAATAAAAAAATTCTGAATTTTTTAGATTGAAAAGTTCAAGTCAACACCTAAAAATAGTTAAAGGGTCTTAATTTCATGGAGGAAAAAAGAACAGTAAAGTATTCAACAGAAAAAACAATCAAGTTCACCCACAAAGCTTTCTTTTCCAGTAATATTTTGAAAAAAATATTGTATACATCTATGAAATTTTGAGGAAAAACGTTTGCAGAGCCAATAACATTTATTTTCAAGTCATCATTTATTAAAGACTATCAGATAAAAAAATCCTTAATACTCAATGCATCACCATCAAAGTCATCAAGAAAATTAAGAGTTTGAGATAGCAGAAGGTATAATATTGACAGTAGTCATCAAAACTAGAATTAAAACTGAATAATTATTTTAAATAAAGTTACAATATATTAATGTAAATTTTATCAGTAAATTTTAAGAGTAGATACAAAGGTAAGATAATTTCCAAGGAGGATGTGATCTAACAAATTGTCCCAAATTATTAAAACAAAGACTAGAAGAGAAACATAAAAACATAATTATTATGACTAATTTAAAAAGTTAATTTTAATAGTCAAAATAATTGAATGTTCACCTTATTGCCAAGATTGTTAACAAATCTATGATACGTTAAATTATTAATATTATTATTATTTTGTCATAGTATCCGTTTTCTGGGGATGTTCTAACAAAATTATCCCAAACATGTCAGTACCTGCCACTTTAGTGATGATATCTTCATACTATGTTTCATTAAACATGAATGTACAGGTTACATCAGTGAAACTCAATCACAGTATCCCTAACACACACACACACACACACACACACACACACACACACACACACACACACACAGTATATGGCATTTGGCATACAATAAAAATGATATTTAACTCAGTAGAGAGTCATGAATACCTATATAAATGATAATGAAATATTTGATTACTATTCCCATGTGTGACATCAGATATCAAAATACAGTAAATGCATTAGAGGGTAAAAATATATACATACATAAAAGCAAAAAACAATTAGATGACAAAAATAGCATTTTATAAATAAATAACCATTTGCAAGCCGGGCTCAGTGGCTCAGCCTGTAATCCCGCGCCTTTGGGAGGCTGAGGTGAGTGGATTGCCTGAGCCCGCGGGTTTGAGACCTGCCTGGGCAACTTGGCGGGACTTCATCTCTACAAAAAAAAATTAGCCAGGTGTGGTAGCGCACGCCTGTAGTTCCAGCTACTTGGAAGGCTG
>NW_007251366.1:68203-80235 GCF_000164805.1 Carlito syrichta | reverse complement strand
ACAGAGTGAGACTCCAACTCAAAAAAAAAAAACAAAACAAAAACCTTTTGCTATTAAACATAGTGATAACAAAAGGTACATTATTATCATGAACAAATATAAACAAATTGAAAGACAAATTACATAGAACATTAACAAAAGTATTTTCTATGAAAGATAATTTTCAAAACTTATAGATAACACTAGAATGAATGCATTTTCAGCCAACAGATTTTGGAATTATTAACCAAAGGATTTCTCAGAACTGTTCATGTGCTGCTATTCATTGTGAATGCCTCAAGTTTGTCTACTTCCCCTCTCCTCACTGCTTCAGAGCCTCTCAGCCAACAGATAATTAAAATTTTCCTCATCTTTACCTATTTAATGGGGACAGATTCTCAATTTGGGAAGATAAAAGTGTTCTGAAGATGGATTGTGGTAATATTGCACAACAATGTGAATGTACTTGATGCCACTGAACTGTACACTTAACAAATGGTTAAAATTGTCAGTTTTTATGTTACGCATATATTACCACAACTTTTGTTTAAAAGCTAACCTTCAGCCGGGCTCGGTGGCTCAGCCTGTAATTCCGCGCCTTTGGGAGGCTGAGGGGAGTGGATTGCCTGAGCCCGCGGGTTCGAGACCCGCCTGGGCAGCAAGACCTCATCTCTACAATAAATCAAAAAAATCAGCCGGGCATGGTAGCGCATGCCTGTAATTCCGGCTACTTGGAAGGCTGAGGCGGAAGGATCGCCGGAGCCCGGCAGGTCGAGGCCTGCGGTGGCCGGGAGCGGCCACTGCACTCCAGTCTGGGCGACAGAGTGAGACTCCAACTCAAAACAAAACAAAACAAAACAAAAACCAAAAACTAACCTTCCATTCCCAGATTTCCTTAGATAATTCACTTTAAAGTATAAGTCAATATTAAACATTTTACTCTATGCATAGTTTTTTTTAAAAAACAAAAGTCTTAAAACAAAGGCTAGATATAAGTATTAATAGTTTCTCATTGCAGAATTGTATGTTCTTCCTGTTATTTTCATGGGAATTGGCTCTTCTGAAAGGTGTTCTTAGTCAAGGGACAGTCCAGGTAACATATCTATAGTTACTGATCCATAGACCTAAATCTGCTGGTATGGATTCAATCCTACTTTGCCAAAGTTCTCCCTGCATTGAGGGCAGACGTGGTGTCAGAAGCCTCTTTGACTACCTAAAAGGCATGGAGTAAAAGCAAGAGGGAAAGACCAAGAAATTTTTCAAAATTCAACCTAGATATCTTAGAGTTTCCTTCTAATAACTATTTTGATACATATTGCAATGTGAGAAAAAATAAAGCTGTATTTGTTTAAGCAACTAAGGATGAATAAATTTCTATAAGATCTGTCTTTCTCTGCATCTGGGTGTGTGTGTGGATGTGTATCTAGAAAAGCCTTTCTCCAAATCTGTTTAGAGCCGAGAAATCATAATCTCTGCCTTTTCAGAGCTTATGATTAAAGAATAATTGCAATCTATTATTCTTAAAAATAACAATGGCGATTTTTTTTTGCTTTGGACATCACAATATTATAATTAATATGCCATTAATATATTAAAAAGTATTATTACCAAAAGCAAAGATTGGCAAACTTTTTCTACTAGAGTCGCATAATAAATAATTCAGGTTGGGCAGGTCACATGGGTCCTAAAATGAAAAAAGCCATAAACAATACGTAAGAATGAATAAAACAATGTTCCAAGGAAACTTTATTTAAAAAAAAAAAAAATGGCAGTCCAGTTTTGGCCAAAAGCCCATAGTTTTCCAGCCTCTGACCTTGAACATAACAGCAGTATCTTTCTTCCTGACCTACCGTGACCATGCCTCCCACCTTCTTAACATCCCAACATATTCGGTATCACTCTCACCTCTTTCCTGGGTCCTTTGTTGACTCTGCTCTGTAGTCTGTGGTTTTGAACTCTTAAATACAGAAATCTACTACCACTGAATAATGAGACTTGGATGCCCTTTAATTTAAAGAAGTTGAATTAATATTGTTATACATCCTGAAAAAGTTTTCTGCATATATTCTTGATTGCTAAACATTAGCAACTAATAATGTAGATTAAATGTATAAAAATATCCCTTGTCATATTTGTCTAAATTATGATCTGGTTGACTGCTTAAGTAACTTTAATATCACTTACGGTTTTAGATAATTCCCTTTAAAATGTAAGTCAATATTAAGCATTCTACTCTATGTGCAACTTTTTTTGAAAAACAAAAATCTTAAGACAAAGGTCAGATATTAGTATTAATAGCTTTTCTTCATATTTTCTTCCTGTTATTTTTATGAGAATAGGCTCTTCTGAAAGGTATATGTAGTCAAGGAGTAAATAACTCCCTCCAGAAATCACATAAATCTTATCTACACCGCTTACATCCTTCAGTGCTCTGGAAACCAATATATTTAAGTTCTGACCCTCAGGTCTGTATGTACTTTGTACTATCTCTGGAATTTTCCCTTTCCATCTCATTTTTTCAACTCCACGTTAAAGATCTCTGATCTTTGACTGGCATTACCATAATGAAATCCTGCCCAGGTCTTTTTCAAAAGAGATTTTACAAACACTGGGAAAAAATAGCAGATGAAAAGTAATTTTAATTGTTAAAGACATTGTGTTAAAAAAAGTTTATATAATATTAAAAGAAAGTGCAGATCCTTTAAAATATAAGCAGTCTGTAAGAGAATTTAGGTAGCATTTCCTAAATAGGTAAAAATCACAAATGCAAGAAGTCTAATCGTATCCTAACATAATGATTACAAGAAATAAGCTGCAGACCCGCAGAGAGGTTGGATCCCAATTTTTCTGCCAAAATACAGCAGAAGAAATATAAACCAAGAGGTAATGCATATTAGGCATAAAAAAATTCACTCTTGTTTGAAAATAGATCTATGTATGTAGCACAATCATATTTTTCTCAATATTTCTTTTTTAAGTCCTTAAAAACATAAATAAGATGTAATATATCTGTTTATTCTGCAGGGAACTAAATAGAAAATAATAAGGGACAAAGCAAAATAATCAATTCCAGCAAAAATGGCAGCATAAAAAAAAGACATACATATTCTAGAGCAAATCAGGAAAGCAGATTAGCATGGAAGGAATGGCCAAAAAACCTCTTAGTGTTAAATGGTCAACAAATTAAAATTAAATTTGTATTGGCTCTTAAACCTTACTTATACTTGGCATTTAATAGCATTGATAAGAAGTACATTAGGTAAAATGACCTTAGGTTAGGTTTTGATATGCACCAACTTCACTCTTAAAACTCTCTCTGTTGACTAGATCTCAGACTGGTCACAAATACCTGTTTTCATCCATAAAAAGAAGATAATGTTTACAATTTGTTCTGCAAATTAATAATATTTTTCTTATAAAGTGCTGTGCATAGAGCCTGGCATAATATCTTAATAAATAGTGTTATAATTTTAAGGAAAGCCTAGGCTGCTTCAAGGCATTAAACAAGAATACACATCCCTTTTCTGTGAGTCAAAAAAGTTGAAAGATCTTATTAAAATGATTCCCATAAAAGGTTATGAGACATCAAATGAAATAGGGAATAAAGACACAGACACAATCATGCCTAGGGATTTTATTTGATTAGAGCTGAACTTATTTAGTCATTATCCAGTGGCACAACTCTAGGTCTGAGAAAGATGTAGGACTTTTTCCTTGGAGTTTGAGTACTTTTGCAATGTGTATTTGAATATCAGAACTGCTTCCAGTAGGCACAAATACATCAGCACTTGCCAAAAACTATACTGGGTTGGATGAAGCATTCTTTGAAAGAATGCTTCACTCTGTATTGGAATATTAGCAACCCTAATGATATGATAATAAATCATTTATAATTAGATATTTCTCTCATATTTATCTTGCCTTCCTGAAAACTATTTCTCTTGTTGCTATTCTGAAGTACAGGGGAAGGGAAAGTATTGATGAACTTACTCTAAAAGTCTTTCAACTTCAGAGGAACTGTTTGAAGATGGGCAAAGGAGGCAGAACAAATCATGCTGTAGAAATAAGAAAGGCAGTCTGAAAAGGCTTGACAAAAGTAAGTCAAACCCAACTATACTTTAATAAAGACTGTAAAAAATTCTGTGATCCAGCCAAACCTTTTGGAATCCCTTTTTTCCTCTCTGTAAGTCTACCTCACAGCTTTTGTGTATCTTGCTTGTAACAACCTGCACCTGCGACTCTCCTCAAAAAACTGTCCTTGAGCTCCTGGACCACTTTGCCTCTCATGCATAAAGAACTTGAGGTGCCCGGGAGTGATTTTACATTGTGTCCCCATGGCAGCCTTAGCAAATGGTTGACTAGTACAATAGACAGAATGCCAAAGACCTTACCTCAGATCAAGACAAACTGTGAGGTATATCAGTTTAAAGCTTCCCCATGGATCTGAATGAAGTCCAGGTTTTTCTATGAAATTGCACCCTTCTTTGGCTTACTTTCCTACTTTCCTCTCTTGCTTCCTTCACCATTTTAACAATTTCTCCTAGTGCAGTTCCTTAATAAATTTATTAGCACCAAATCCTTGTCTCAGTGTCTGCCTTTGGAGAATCTGACTCCAAAGGAGAAATGAAAGTTTGGGTTGATTTCTGGTAACTGCATACCTTCTCTGATACTTGTTATTTTTGTCGTACCTGCCTTCCTGTCCTGATCTGTTTCCCAATGGTGAATATTTAACAAACAATGAAAACTGAAAATTTTCAGAGAAAAACTGGAGATGTTGAAAAATAATCTACCCACTATACTTTGTATTCAACTTGGTCAAAAAGTAAAGCAAGGAAGGTCCAAACCTGAGAAAACAATGTAAGTAGTTAAGCAGAAAATAGAAGAAAATCATTAAGCTAAACACGTAGGGCAAGCAAAAGAAAGACAGTTCATGAGTGCTTGGCCCAGGGTTGCAAAGGATGTGGTCAATGTTTTCATTGACTGGAGTTCTACCATGATCCTGTTGAAAAATGAATCCAGACGAGGAAGTCTGCAATCTGCCTGAAATCTGGTATCCAATGATTTGACAGTCACGCATAAAGATAATTATATAGAGCTAGAAAGGACCTAACAGATATGTATATCTGTTTAACTGAAAGGTTTCAAAATACCTAAATGAAATGAAATTGTCCTTTCCAATTTTTACCCTATCATTTTATCTCATATTTGGTATCCCTTCTTATTTTCTCTTTCGTTCAACATTTATGCTATTTATGTGAATTAAATATTTTGGAGGCCAGTGAGTATTGGAGGTGGTGTAGAGTAGGGAGCAAAAGTCAAGATATAATAAACAATATAATTTTCCTCAGATCCTGAATCTTCTTACTTTTCTAAGAAAATATCTGATGAGATTTATTATATAAATGTTCATCTCTGTTGCAGACCTACAAGAGGGAACTTGAGACAAATAAAAATGAAAACGACCCAAGAGAGTGCAAGTTCAACTAATTGTTCTGGACTTCTGGAAAGAAATCTAGATTCTGAATGTTGTAATTAGTGAATACTGTAGTGAATTCAAACAGGTAGTGTATAAAGAGGCCAGGATTGATTAATGCCCCTGCTACTCTTTTAACTTGTTATATCCGTTCTACAAATCCTTTGCAATCAATAAATTGCCATTGACCAGTTGAATGTGACAGTGTATTGTTTATTATGTAACTCTTATGCTAAAGAATTCACAATCAGGTTCTCAAATGCATTTTCATCCACTGCAATTTTAATCGGTAGCATTCATGTCACATAAAATTATGTTCTAAAAAACATGCATTAAAAATATATTTAAGTTTCAGCTACTTTGAGACTTAGAAATTTTCGCCAGGCTCGGTGGCTCAGCCTGTAATCCCGCGCCTTTGGGAGGCTGAGGTGAGTGGATTGCCTGAGCCCGCGGGTTCGAGACCCACCTGGGCAGCGAGACCTCATCTCCACAATAAATCAAAAAATCAGCCGGCGTGGTAGTGCATGCCTGTAGTTCCGGCTACTCGGAAGGCTGAGGCGGAAGGATCGCTGGAGCCCAGCAGGTCGAGGCTGCGGTGGCCGGGAACGGCCACTGCACTCAAGTCTGGGCGACAGAGTGAGACTCCAACACACACACACAAAAAAGAAATTTTCATGCATGATCATAAACATTTCATGTAAAATAGACTAATTTTTATGTAGGTTATATTATAAAATGTAGAAGGAATATCTCTATCACATGAGGACTCATATTCCTATGTAATTGATAAATGCTATTAAGGAAAAATATACCATTTCTTTTTTAAAAAATACATCTGTTCAAGAATATCATAATTTCTCTTTCAGTTAAAAATGTTTTAGACATTCAAAAAGTAAAAAAAAACAACAAAAAACCAATGGTACAAGATCAATGAGAAAATATTAAAGCATATAACGGTTATAAAGTGAGAAATAAAAGACCCTCCTACCTCCTATCTCTACAAAATAAATTGTGGTTGACATTTTGATGTGTGTACTTCAGAATAATTTTCCAAGTTCATGTGTGCACTATTTTAAATTGTCTATATTGTACAATTTGTTATTTTAAAAACATCAATAATATATTATGGTCATTAATCCAAAATTATTATACATACATATTGAATGTCCCATTTAACAACTGCATATTTTAGTTTATCAAGGAACATATTTTACTTAATGGCCTTCTAAATTATTTTCAATATTAGTTTTATATATACAGTATATATATTTATGTAAAAACATATTTGCATGTGTAATGATCTGTATAATATATAAACATATATTCATTAAATTATATATATCTAAAATAACATATGTCTGTGTTTATTAAGTATACACAGTATCTATACCATCTATATAATTCTATGTCTTTTTCATTACAACAAGTCTCCATACATATGTGTCTTGCCTCTCTTGAGAAGCCTGAGTACAGTATAAAAACACAAATTGTATGGCATCCAGAAAGATGTATCTGGTTCCAGAACTATATTATCCTTTTTTACCTGTGAAGAGAAAAATACTACTTTTCCCAGATAGATATCATTATAGTTAAATAAAGCAAAGGAGCAAATGATTTCTAAAATGCCTTGTTCAAGGACAGTAACAACGGTTTTTCTCCAAGATCATAATCTTCTAAATATGTTTATTTCACTAAGTACCATGATTCACATATCTCTTGGGTAGTGCACTTACTTATAATGAAGAATAAATCAGGTTAAAATTACTGTAAATCAAGTATCTGCAGATGGATTTCTCTAGCTTTAGAAATGCTAATATGAACACCTGCTTCATTTTATCAAGATGGTTTGCGTTAATCTACAGATGGTATTTCCCATTGCAAACAATTTAAGAAATGATTGTGATTGGGTGACAGTCACTTTGATATTGGAGAAGACACACCACCTGTTAGCTAAGAAAGTACACAAAAGAATATTTTCTTTTGAAGGAACAGTCATAGACTGCATTAAAAAGCATCAATGTGAAAGTAAGAAATCATAATTTATGCTAAATTAAAATGCATAGGAGGAGATTATAAAAGCTTTATTTTTTAAAAAATTCACAAAATTAGAAAAACAGAACTAAAGTTAACAATAATTTAAAATTATAGGCCGGGTGTAGTGGCTCAAACCTGTAATCCTAGCACATCGGGAGGCCAAGGCGAGAGGATTGCCTGAGTCCAGCGGTTCGAGGCCAGCCTAGGCTACTTGGTGAGATCTTGTCTCTAAAGTAAATGAAGAAAAGTAGCCAGACTTGATGATGTGCACCTGTAGTTCCAGTTACTTGAAAGACTGAGGCAGAAAGATTGCCTAAGCCCAGCTGGTCGAGGCTGCAGTAGCCATGAGCATGCCATGCACCTCCACCTAGGCGACAGAGTGAGATTCCAATGGAAAAAAAAAAATAGGAAGCCAAATACTGGGGATAATATTTTTATTTTTCTCATTTTGAGCTGCTTTCAGAAAGACTCAACATAGGAAAAATTCAATCTAAATTTTTCCTTATCACTTTTCATTTTCCCCAAAGGAAATTAAAATGTATCAAAGAAATCATATGTGGAAAAAAAAAACAAACATTCACTTCATGGTATTTTTTCCATATTTAGTAGAAGGTGAATACTAGAAATTTAGATATTATATGCATAATACTATAACCATTAATCAGAATTAAGAAATCTGCCAATGTTGCTTAATATTTGCATGTTACTTTACACAAAGATTTACTTTAAAAGAATGATCATTTTCCCTGTGTATGAGCAATAGTCCATGACTAAATAAAAGAATTGCCAATAATCAAAAATCCTTATGCAGCCAGTTTAATGGGACACGTCATATACCTCCTTATATGAGACACACGTATTTTATTTTAGCAATCTTCTAAAAATACTTAGGATATTTTCTTTTATTTCTTCCATAGTCATTCTTCAAATATATGTGTATGTGTGTACGATGTTAACTTATATAAGCATTGAACAACCTTTAATTTATACTTTATCTAATGTATATGGTGTGAGTTAGGCATAGGTTCATTTCACTTTAGTGTGGATATCCAGTTGACCCAAAAATTTTTTGAAGAAACCATCTTTTCCTATGAACCACAGTGCCACTTCTGTCATAACTTTTATGACATGAAATTTGTAAGCCTATTCCTGAATTTTCGACTCTGTTTTACTTGTCTATTCTTTAACCAATATGTCATGACCTTAAGTATTGTTCATAAATAACATTTGCAAAATATGAAAGTGTAACTTCTTCAAATTCAACTTCATTCTTCATCTAGACCAGGGGTCCTCAAACCGGACACTGATCATCTCATTAGCCAACAGCAGGCCCAGAGTTCCCATTGAAATACTGGTAAGTGTGTTGATTTAACTTTACTTGTTCTTCATTTTAAATATTGTATTTGTTCCCGTTTTGTTTTTTCACTTCAAAATAAGATATATGCAGTGTGCATAGGAATTTGTTCATAGTTTTTTTTTTTAATTATAGTCCGCCCCTCCAACGGTCTGAGGGACAGTGAACTGGCCCCCTGTTTTAAAAGTTTGAGGACTGCTGTCTATGGAGGAGTAGCCCAGGAACCCAGCATGGCAAGATTTATTTACTAATATACTTTTCATATAACAACCTAGTTTTCTATGACATTAAAACATAGGACACTGAAAAGCATTTAATTAGTGGAGGTAACTTGGCTAGGAAAGGTAATTCTTGCAATCACAATAAGATAGTTTAAACCTATAAAAGTGGCAAATTCCAAGTCAATTTGATTTTCTCATTGAAATAAATAAATGTAATGCCTTAATGTGCCAGAGAAGTAGTCATTCCCAGGCATTTGTAAATTTATGTTGACAGCAAGTGATGCATGATTTCACTGCAGACTTTTGAGTTTTCAAACAGAATATATGTCAACTTGAAAAGTACTTCACTTCAGATATTTCCACTCTAAAATACATATTAACTTAAGAGTTAATGAAATCCTATGTAGGAGAAATTAATATTAAGGAGGTGATTTCATCATTTATGTACTCCTAGAACCTAGCACAAGTTCCTATGCACTTTGGTTACTCAATAAAAGTATGTTGAATAGAGTGATTCACCTATTTGTGGCTAAGGTTTTACTTCTCCCTATATAAAGTACAATAGTAAAAGACTTAAGACTGTAAAGAAGAGATTTGGACTATAACTTTAGGTGCATGTAATAGTAAATTAATTTTTTGCATATAAAATACAGTTTTACTTACGGGTAGTACTGTCAATAGTTACTTTCACCTTTTTCTGGCAATATGAAGAGAGTGGAAGGGAGGATAGAAAAAGTTTTTTTTTTTTTTTCATTTTTTTTATAATCGACATTTTATATTTTGATATTGTAGGGTACAGTCAAGGGTTAGGTATACAAATATGCTTCATTCAGGCCCCCTTGTTGATAATTGGTGTCTCCCCGTCTCCAGACAGATGTTTACTACCATTAGTCCCATCCCCCCCAAAGTTTCCCAACACTGTCAGTCATTTTCTTATAGTAATACATTGGATGATCAAGGTCCACTATATGAGTGAGAATATGCGGTACTCAGATCTTTGTTTCTGTGAGAAGTCACTTAGTATTATAGACTCTAGCTCCATCCGGGTTGCTGCAAAATTCATGATTTTGTTCTTTTTTATGGCTGCATAGTATTCCATCATGTATATGTACCACATTTTTTAAATCCAGTCCTCTTTTGATGGACAGTGTGGTTGGTTCCAGGTTCTTGCTATTGTAAACAATGCTGCAATAAACATTTACGTGCAGGTATCTTTTTTATAGAATGATTTGAGTTCTTCAGGGTATATTCCCAGTAGGGGGATTGCAGGGTCATATGGGAGGGTGATGTTTAGAGCTATTAGGAATCGCCACACTGCTTTCCACAGAGGTTGCACTAATTTACACTCCCACCAACAGTGTAGAAGTGTTCCCTTTTCGCCACACCCTCTCCAGCAGCTGTTATTTTTTGAGTTGCTGATAATTGCCATTCTGACTGGAGTTCGGTGGTATCTCAGTGTGGTTTTGATTTGCATCTCCCTGATGATTAATGAGATTGAGCATTTCTTCATGTGTCTGTTGGTTGCTCGGATGTCTTCCTTTGAGATGTGTCTGTTCATATCTTTTGCCCACTTTATAATGGGGTTGTTTGTTTTTTTCTTTTCAGCACATTTGAGTTCCTTGTAGATCCAGGATGTTAAGCCTTTGTCAGACCTCGAGTTGGCAAATACTTTTTCCCAGTCTGTAGGCTGTCTTCCTGCTCTCTTGATGGTTTCTTTGGCTTTGCAGAAGCTTGTCAGTTTAATGAGGTCCCACTTGTCTATCTTATCCCTTATGGCCTGTGGGTTTCGAGTTTTGTTCAGAAATTGGATGCCAGTTCCAATTTCCATGAGAGTATGTCCTTCATTTTCTAGGGTTCTTATAGTTTGAGGTTTTACATTTAGGTCTCTGATCCATTTGGAGTTAACCTTTGTGCATGGGAATAGATAGGGGTCCTGTTTCAATCTTCTGCATGTGGTCAGCCAGTTTTCCCAGCACCATTTACTGAATAGGTTCTCCTCTTCTCAGTGGTAGGTGGTGGAGGCTTTGTTGAAGATGAGTGGTTGAGAAATTGAGGTCTTGCCTCTGGAATCTCAATTCTATTCCATTGGTCTATATGCCTGTTCCTATACCAATACCAAGCTGTTCTGATGATTGTAGCTTTAAAGTAAAGTTTGAAGTCTGGTAATGTGATACCATCTGCTTTGTTTTTTTTTCTGAGGATTGTTCTGGCAATTCTTGGTCGTTTGTGTTTCCATATGAATTCCTGTGTTGTTTTTTCTAGGTCTGAGAAAAATGCTGCTGGTAATTTGATAGGTATTGCATTGAATCTGTAGATTGCCTTAGGTAAGATGGACATCTTCACAATGTTGATTCTTCCAATCCATGAGTATGGGATATTTTTCCATTTGTTTGTGTCATCTTTGATTTCTTTGAGCAGAGTTTTGAATTTTTCATTGTAAAGGTCTTTTACATCTCTGGTTAGGAAGATGCCAAGGTATTTCATTTTTTTTGTGGCTATTTTGATTGGAATTGTGCTTCTTATTTGGATTTCTGTTTGTTTATTATTGGTGTAAAGAAATGCGATTGTCTTTTGCACATTTATTTTATATCCTGAGACTTTGCCGAAGGCCTTTATCAGTGTAAGGAGGTTTTTGATAGATTCTCTTGGGTTTTCAAGGTATACGATCATGTCATCTGCAAAGAGAGGTAATTTGACTTCCTCTTTTCCTATTTGGATATCCCTGATTGCCTTCTCTTCTCTGATTGCTCTAGCCAGGACTTCCAATACTATATTGAACAGGAGGGGTGAGAGTGGGCATCCTTATCTTGTTCCAGTTTTCAGGGGAAATGGTTCCAATTTTTGTTCATTTAGGAGTATGCTGGCAGTGGGTTTCTCGTAGATGACTTTTACTACTTTGAGGTATGTTCTTTGTATGCCTAGATGTTCGAAGGTTTTTATCAAGAAGGGGTGCTGGATTTTATCAAAAACT
>NW_007251366.1:67481-68183 GCF_000164805.1 Carlito syrichta | reverse complement strand
GGGTTTTTGTGATCTTGCTTTCCAGCTCCTTAGGTGGCTTGTTAGGCTATTAATTGTGCTCCTTCCCATTTTCTTCATGTGTGTTTGTAGGGATATAAATTCTCCTCTTACTACAGCTTTTAAGGCATCCCAGAGATTTTTGGTAAGATGTTGCTTCATTTTCACTTGTTTCCAGGTATCTTTTGATTTCCATTTTGATTTCATCATTGATACAGGAGTTGTTTAGCATCATGCTGTTTAGTGTCCATATCTTTGTGGGTTTTGGGGGGACCTTGTTGGTGTCAATGTTTATTTTTATTCCACTGTGGTCTGAGAAGGTGCATGATAGAATTTTAGTCTTTTTAAATTTCCTTATGCTTGATTTATGGCTGATAATGTAGTTGATCTTGGAATACGTCCCGTAGAATGTGTATTCTCTGGTCTTTGAATGGACTGTTCTGTAGTTATCAATTAAGTCCATTTGGTCCAGAGTCACATTGAAGTTCTGAATCTCATTGCTGATTTTTTGTCCCGATGATCTGTCGAGGGTTGTGAGTGGGGTATTAAAGTCCCCAGTTATGATGGTTTTAGAATCAATATCTTTCTTTAGTTTTCCTAGGAGTTGCTTTGTAAAAGTTGGTGCACCTATATTAGGAGCATATATGTTTAGGATAGATATTTCTTGTTGATAGAGTGAGCCTTTTATCATTATGTAGTGGCCCT
>NW_007251366.1:52223-67461 GCF_000164805.1 Carlito syrichta | reverse complement strand
TAATGATATAATCATGTGTTTTTGTTTTGACATCTGTTGATGTATTTAATTACATTTATGGTTTTACGAATGTTGAACCAGACTTGCGTCCCAGGTATGAATCCTACTTGGTCATAATGAATGATTTTTGAGGTGTGTTGTTGAATCCGGTTTGCTAGGATCTTGTTGAGAATTTTAGCATCTATGTTCATCAAAGATATTGGCCTATAGTTCTCTTTTTTTGTTGGATCTTTACCTGGTTTGGGTATCAATGTGATGCTAGCTTCATAAAATGATTTGAGGAGGGTTCCATCTTTCTCAGTCGCCTGAAATAGCTTCAGTAGGATTGGAATCAGTTTCTCCTTAAATGTCTTGTAGAATTCTGCTGGAAAGCCATCTGGTCCGGGACTTTTTTTTGTAGGTAGTTTTCTTATTACATAGTCAATTTCCTTGATTGCTATTCATCTATTTAGGGTCTCAATTTCAATTTCTTCTTGTTTCAACCTAGGCAGGTTGTGTGATGACAGAAAGTCCTCCATTTCCTGAGGTTTTCAAGTTTGTTTCCATATAAGTGTACATAGTAGTCTCTGATGATCTTTTGTATTTCTTCAGGGTCAGATGTGACTTCATCTTTTGTGTTTCTGATTGTGCTTATTTGGTTTCTTCTTTCTTTTTTTTTGGACAGTCTAGCTAGGGAACCATCGATCTTGTTTATCCTTTTGAAGAACCAGCTTTTTGTTTCATTGATTTTTTGTACTGTCTTTTTGTCTTCTATGTCCTGGATTGGGGCTTTTATTTTGGTGATCTGGATTCTTCTGCTGAAATTAGGGTTTTTGTGATCTTGCTTTTCCAGCTTCCTTAGGTGGCTTGTTAGGTTATTAATTTGTGCTCCTTCCATTTTCTTCATGTGTGTTTGTAGGGATATACATTTCCCTCTTACTACAGCTTTTAAGGCGTCCCAGAGATTTTGGTAAGATGTTTCTTCATTTTCATTTGTTTCTAGGTATCTTTCGATCTCAGTTTTGATTTCATCATTGACCCAGGAGTTGTTTAGCATCATGCTGTTTAGTGTCCATGTCTTCGTATGTTTTGGGGGGAACTTGGTTTTGTTAATGTTTATTTTTATTCCACTGTGGTCTGAGAAGGTGCATGGTAGAATTTAGGTCCTTTTAAATTTGCTTATGCTTGATTTATGGCCAATTATGTGCTCGATCTTAGAATACGTTCCATGCAGTGATGAGGAGAATGTGTATTCTGTGGTCTTTGGATGAAGAGTTATGTAGATATCAATTAAGTCCATTGGGTCCAGAGACACATTGAGGTTCCAGATCTCCTTGCTGATTTTTTCTCCTCATGATCTGTCTAGGGTTGTGAGTGGGGTATTAAAGTCCCCAGTTATGATGCTGTTAGAGTCAATATCTTTCTTTAGTTTTCCTAGAAGTTGCTTTATGAAAGTTGGCGCACTTATGTTGGGTGCATATATGTTTAGGATAGATATTTCTTGTTGATGGAGTGAACCTTTTATCATTATGTAGTGGTCCTCTGTATATTTTTTAATTTTTGATAGCTTAAATGGTATTTTGTCTGAAATTAGGATCGCAACTCCTCCTTTCTTTTGTGTTCCATTCGTCTGGAAATTTGTTTCCCATCCTCTTACTTTGAGTCTGTGCATGTCCTTTCTAGTGAGATGGGCCTCTTGAAGGCAGTATATTGTTGCCTGGTGATATTTTATCCATTTTGCCATTCTATGTCTTTTCAGTGGTGCATTTAGTCCATTCACATTCAGGCTAATTATTGAAATGTGAGAGTTCATCCCTAACATACAGTTCTTTTAGAGTTTCTCTTCCACTTGGTTTATTGTCTTTCTTTTGTTTTGGGGGTTGGTTCATATGTATTTTATTCTTTTTCCTGTAGTCTTGTGAAAAATGTTGCTCTTTTTTTCCCCTTTTCTTCTGTGTTTAGTATTTTCTTAAGTGTTTCATGTAGAGCTGGTTTGGTGGCAGTGTAGGTTCTTAGGGATTGGATATCTGGGAAAGATTTTAATTCTCCCTCGCTGATGAAGCTTAATCTGGCAGGGTAGGTTATTCTTGGTTGAAATTGTTTATCTTTTAGGACTTTGAAGATAGGGCTCCAAGCTCTCCTAGTCTGCAGGATTTCTGTAGATAAATCTGCTGCTATTCTAATTGGTTTTCCATGGTAGGTAATCTGACCTTTTTCTCTTGCTGCCTTTAGGATTTTTTCTTTTATGTCTACTTTGTTTAGGTGAATTATTATGTGTTTATGAGTTGGTTTTCTCATCTGTTGTCTTGCAGGGGTTCTCTGGATCTCTTGTGTTTGAGTTTTTGCATCACTGATTAGATAAGGGAAGTTTTCTTGAGTGATCTCATGGACAGTTTATTCCAATGTGGTCTCTGTCTCTCTTTCTGCCTCAGACAGACCAATTACTCTTAGGTTAGGTCTCTTGAGGTAATCGCTCATCTTTTGAAGGTTTTTTTCTGTCTTTTTGAGCTTGTTTTCTGTGTTTTTGAGAGTTTGGGTTATTTCTATATTTTGGTCCTCAAGCTCTGAGATTCTTTCTTCTGCTTGGGTAATTCTGCTTTCCATGCTTATCAGTTTATTGTTTATTTCATTCACAGTATTCTTTATTACTGTTATCTCAGATATCAGCTCCTTTCTAGTTTCTTCTTGAGTCTCTTCAATTTGTTTTAATCTCTCCATTAATGTCTTGATGTCTAGGATTGTATTTTGAGACCATTCATATAGGCAGGGTTCTTCATTGTTTGCATTCCAAAGTCGATTTTCTCAATGTCTGCCCTCCCAGGAGTCTGGGAGAGACCTATATTCTTCTTTTGGTTTTTCTTCATTTGTGTAGATTTTTCTCTCTCGTCCCTTAGTGGATCAAGTTCCTGAGATCTAATCTCTAGCCTCTCTCTGTTTCTGTTGAAGGCAATTAGCTTTTGCCCAGGAGATCTGTGACACTAGTCTCTATTCAGCAAAGGGGAGGGGCTTTGTGTCCTGTTAATGATGTCACCGTGGGAACCGAGGTGGAGGCTCTGATAGGTGGGTGGGGCGATGTGATGTAAATATGCATTCAGAGACTCTCAGGGATCCACGTATGTAGTCACCATCTTCAGATCGCCTCTTCAGTTTTGTTTTTTTATTTTTATTTTTATTTGAGTTGGAGTCTCACTCTCTTGCCCAGATTGGAGTGCAGTGGCCACTCCCGGCCACCGCAGCCTCAACCTGCTGGCCTCCGGCGATCTTTCCACCTCAGCCTTCCAAGTAGCTGGAACTACAGGCGTGTGCTACCATGCCTGGCTAATTTTTTGATTTATTGTAGAGATGAGGTCTTGCCAAGTTGCCCAGGTGGGTCTCAAATCCTCAGACTCTGGCAATCCATTCACCTCAGCCTCCCAAAGCATGGGATTACAGGCTGAGCCACCGAGCTGGGCAAGTTTTGTTTTTTTAACACTCAAAAATGTTTATAGTTTTAAAAACACTGAGAAGTCACCTTTATTTTTGCAAGTCACCTCTTGACTTGATCTTAGTAGGTCAAATTTTTACTATTTCTTGTCTTTAACATATTTTGGCTAGACAAACATTTGTGTTTGAGTTAATATGTATATAATGGGAGAAAATGAGCATATATCTGAAGGGGAAAGATGTCCATTCTTATCTCAATCCTTCACTTTCCCATCCAACCTTGCCCCATATACGACATCCCTGGTCTTGACAATGATTTACTTTGCCTCATATTACAGGGCTGTTTTGAGGATCCAAGGAGGTGGTATAAATAAACATATTCTAGAAAGTCTTAACAAGCATAAACTATTTTATAACAAGATCATGTTGATTTAAGACAGTACTTCCACAAAAGTTAAATATTAGTTAGTATTTATATGGTAGCCTGTCTGGTAATACCAGGTGCAATAGAGGAATGTTAGATATTATGACATAGCAGACAGAAGCACGAACTTTGAAATCATTAAAGTGTGGGTTAAAAAATACTTGCTTTACTAATCAACATACTTTGGGCAATGTACTTATCTCACTTTTTTTTCTCACCTGTAATGTAGGGGGAATAATGCTTAGTTTGTAGAGTGGTGAGATAAAGATAAATGAATATGCTAAGCACTTATTATGCAGTATATGAGACTTAGAAAATTCCCTGTAAATTATGGCTCATAGAATAATAAATCAGTTACTTTACATAAAGATGATTCACTAATTATATACACCAAAATAGCACTTTTGGTACAACTACTTTAGTCTCCTCTTCACCTTATCATTTTATCTGGTACGGTTTGGTACAAATCAGGTGAATCAGTCTAAAGTGAGCAGTTCTCAATTTTCATTTGTATAAAAATCACTTGGGAAGCTAGTTAAATATGCAGTTTCTCAGACTATAGTGATGAAGATTTGATTTGGGAGGTCTGATTCTTGTCCTGAGGACAAATGTTCAAAAGTACCTCCAGTGAGTCTCATGTGATACCACTTTGAAAACAATTGCTCTAGTGTATATCATGTCTAGGGATGATGCTAATTACATATAACTGCAGCTTTTTCATTGTGTATATTTCACAGCATAATCTATGATGTCTACCTTTTCTCCTAAAATGCTTTTTTCTTTGTCATATTGTTAAGGCCAGAAGGAAATATTTTGGATCCAAAACATTTGGATCCAAAACATAGCTACGTTACAAAAAAAATTTCAGCTATTATAATATAGTATATAAGACTGAGAAAAACAGAGCTCAAATATATTTTTGAAGAAATCTAGGGAAATAGATATGCATTTTGAATTGCTCTATTTGTGTTGTTGATTTATTTTACAATTGCAGTTCTGACATTTCTTAAATGGTGGTCATGAAAATAGGAAATGGAAGAAGAATTAGTTTTGTATGTTTTCCGTAGATAACATAAAATCCCTGAGGATATTTCTAGTGTTTATTTTATTTGTTCAGTCTTTGAGTTGTTTGCATAATTTATTCTGAGGATATAGAGATTTGACAACAATCATACTAATTTCAATGATTTGTGTGTGGTTTATGTCTCAATTTGAGTATTTGTGTTAATCAAATATATTTCGTCAAATAATAAAGGCTTACCAAATAAAAAAGGGAGCTATTTATTTAAATGTGTCTATATAACTACAACAACCTTAGACTTACTGGAAGACTTTGGAATGAAGCTAAAGGATTTGTTAAACAAGCGAGATAAATATTCCTTAATTTACTTTATTGCAATCATAAAATATGTATAACATTGATAATTAGCATTGTATGAACATGTTATGTGCCATTTAAACTTCATAACAATTTGTGAGATAGGTACTGGAAGCATTCTATTTAGGAACAAGGAAACTGAGATTCAAAGAAACTGAGTAATGTGCCCTAAGTTACACATCTTGTAGGACTTAGATTTGTATGAGCTTGTCTGATCCTAGAATTTGAGGATGTAAGTAATACATTAATAATTTAGAGTATGTTCTGAAAGTTCAAATATTTCACAAATTTTCAATGATGTAATAAAGCATTTGGAAGGAAAATGAAAAAAACAAAACAAAACAAAAGATATGCATTTAGTTCCCTTTAGAAACATTTAATTTTCTTAGTAAATACACAAATACATTCTAAATTGCTTTATATACACATTTACTGTTACCAATGTGACAGAAATTGACAAAAGTTATCAATATTCAGACAAATGAGGGAGATTCTTTAAAGTAAAATCTGCAGGAAGATGGCTCCCACGTAGAGCACAGAGCTGCATCCTTTAAAAGGAAAGATGGGCTTTCCTGGTCAATGCCCTTGCCCCAGAGGTCACACAGCTCAAAGGATGCCTTTGATTAGGGTACAAATTCCATTTGATCATGTGAGAAACTAATCTTAGGCCTTCTTCTGAGCTTTTTTTCTGCTTGTGGATACTTCTGGCTATAGGTAGAGTGTTGGCTTCCTGCTGCTTGTCACAATTATCTGTGGAACAGAAAGCACCTGTTTGAAAGGAGGTAAGGTAAGTGAGCGTTCACACTGGGAACAGACACATTCCTGTTCAGATACCTATCAAAAGTATAGGCTGGGGAGCAAGTTAAGACCCTGCATTGCACATTTCTATGTAAAGATGTGGGATAGTGTAGAATCAGGGTTCAAGGTCTCACACTAAGAAGAAACACATCAGAAAACCTAACTGAAAGTCTATTCCCACGTACCTAAAATTATCACATTTGTTAGATAAATGTGAAATTCAGAGTTGATTCAGATATTGACTATTTAGAAATGTTTTTAATTTTGTTAAACTTTGAACAAAATGAAGAAAATCAGTTTTGCTTATAAAGAAAATTTGAACAAAAATTAAGAAAATAAAGTCAAATAATATTGTGTTTTCCTGGGTACATCAGGTTTATGCTAATATGTGAACAGGAACTCAAGCAGAGCAACTACATTAAACCCCCAAATATTTAGTTTCATATTTAAGATTGCCTCATACTTTGCTTGCACTTTCTGAATAAGGGTGAGTTGAAAGAAGGAAAGAAGGAAGGAAAGAAAGGAGGGAGGAAGGGAGGAGGGAGGAAAAACTGGATAGAAAAAAGAGTAGAAGAGTTTATATATTAGGAGTAAGTGCATGACTAATAAACTGTTCTTGATGAAATTAAAAGAAAACACTAATTGTGGGTAAGAAATTATTAGAAACTTGCTTATCAAAAGGTAATGTTGAAGTATAAGATATAGGTGAGGGGATATTTTAGGGTACTACATAGATATCAGGTATTGCTATGGAAATGTGGAGGCACTTTTTTTTAGTATAAAAAGAAGTAATATAAAAAATGGGCTAGTGATGGAGTGGGGTATTGCTTTACACAACTAACTTACTAAAAATGACAATAATACTAAGAACAAATTAGAAAACAGAGAAGTAGAGACCAAACTTATCATTTCACTAAAATGAATAAATACCTTCATTCTTTTGTAACTTAAAAAGTATATATTAGGGAAAATATGGACATTATTGAAATAATCATATACTTATTTTTAGAGTCAGTATTTTTTGAGCAGCACTTATATACAAGATACTCTGTTCATTTAAAAATTACTCAATTATAAATTACATTTTATATAGTTTTTAAGGCCCTTTGTCATTGGTTCCTTCATTGAAATGTTTTCTCTAGTATAATATTAAAATATCATTTGTGAAAAAACTTGGGCAAAATAATTTTTATTTTTACCTTCAGTAACCTTGAGATTTTTAATATTACCTGCACATCCATGTTACATTATTCTTTACGATGAATACAATTTTTTGAATTGAAAAAAGACATGACTTGAAAAAAATTAGTTCCAATTTTGCTTAGCTTACATTAGAAAAAAATTCTCAAAAAATTGTTTTTAAAAAGTAGTAGTCAAAATGCATGTTATTACTATCTCTTGAACTATTTAAAATAAACTGATAATAGAAATAATATTGTCAAATAGAAGTAATATTTAAGTTAATATTATTTAAAGTTATGCACATATTAATATAAGAATGTCACAGTTTCTATAATCAAATTATAGGAATGCGGTATAATGAAAAAGTTTATTTGCTGAAATTTTAATTTTAGGAGTGAATATATGGAATTTCTATTGACTTTTCAAAACAAGAAAATAAAGTTGAAGAAAGTTCAAAAAATTTTGTGCTCCTCTTTTTTTATATAGACACAGAGCAATGAGGAAAAATTATGGTTTCTTTCTCAATTTGAGCTGAATAGGAATAATTCACTTCAAATACAGGGTACTAGCATTAATTTCCAAAACAGCAGTTTGCTCATTTATTAATTCTCTCATGCAATAAGTATTAACTGAGCACCTAATATGGTATGCACTATGGTTTGAAACTCTCAAGTTCCAAGGAACAAAAGATACCCACTCAAGAAGCAATTCCTTTCTCATTGTGTTTATAGTGAGAATTTGGATATTTTCAATGACGATTAAGTCAAATGTAAAGATACAGCTGAATTAAGAGGAAGAACTTTAAGAAAACATAACTTCAGTATAGAAATGAAAAGACACGCAGATATATTTAGTATAATTATAAAACATACATAAACACATACCTACAATACAACAGCAATTAAACATTACTTTGACATAAATATCTATGATTTATCCACAAATTAACAAGAATAATCTATTTTGGAAAATCATTTAAGTTCCAAGAAATATCTATAAAAAGTTGCCCTTTGTAACTCCACAAGATGCAAATCTCTTGATTGTTTTGTACTTTCATCATTAAGAACATATGTTTCAAATGAGCAAAACTTATCTAAAATATAACATCAAAATGAAATTAAAGTATATATATCAGAAAAGTAGTTCCCAGGTAATTTTCTAGAAATATTTTTTAGATATTTTAATCAGCGATGAAACTGAGCAGGTTTTGTCATGGAGTTTATCTTAATAGTTTCTATTAATATTTAATTTTAAAAAGATTATAATTTGTTTTCAATGATATATTAAACTTCTGAAAAAATTCCAATTGCAATTTCTTTGGATTCGAGTGACAAAGAATGAAAAGTTTTTAGAATGTGAAATGGCTATTTCTTTCCAGCCATATTAACAAAAAGAAAAATTGCTGAATAAAGTTTTTGACCACAGTGATTTATATTGATTGTGAAGAGAACTGAATGAATTAGTCTGTGATAATCTAAATTTCCAGTAGCAAGCAGATTTAGTCTATGACTCCTTGACATCTGCAAATGTATGTGGGAAACAAACTAAAAGCAGAGCTTGTTGGTGAAGCAACTAAAGAAGGAGCTAATTGTTTTCAGAATTGTGAAAAGCAGATTTTGATAATAAATGGCACCATTCCTATGAGTTTAATACTGTTTGATTAAATGGATACCTTGACTATGCCTAAAATGAGGACAATTGGAAGATCACAACCACATTTGGTGGGAATTATTGGTAAACTTGGGCACAGGTTGATTCAGAGACAGATAACATCAGGTCCAGTTAAGAAAAACTGACCTGTCTGCATCTGATTCTCTGTCAAGGAAACCCAACCATGAGAAATGAGGACCAGCTGGAAGACCAAACTTCACCTACACATACAACGCCTATGTACCTAGTCCTGAATTGTACCCCACATCTTTATAATAAA
The DNA here is from genome assembly GCF_000164805.1 of Carlito syrichta. Taxonomy (NCBI): domain Eukaryota; kingdom Metazoa; phylum Chordata; class Mammalia; order Primates; family Tarsiidae; genus Carlito; species Carlito syrichta. The sequence continues at coordinate 58,347 of NW_007251366.1, read as the reverse complement.
ATAAAGTGAAAAATAAAATAAAAATAAATGGTTGATATGCAAGACAGACAAGGTTCTTGCTCTCACAGTAAAAAATAAAATCAAAATGCAAGAATTCTTAACACAAGTTGATATAAATAGCAAATATTAAAAAAAATCAACATGGTAATACAACCTATTCAATTTAATTATAAACCAGCAAATGCAAATAAATATCACTCTATAAGAAATCATTCTTTAACTTTCATATTAAAAAAGATTTTTAAAATGCTAAAGGCTGTTGGAGGTTTTGTGAAATGGATGAAACTCTCAGTATTGTTAGGATGATAAATTGAGACAAAATTGAGAGAATATTTCATTAACATTAAAATATCTAAATGTTTATAATATGTAATCCATATTTGAGGATTCTGGAAATTTAAAAATACATGATCAAATAAATATGATACATATAAAACATTTACCACAAGATTAGCAGTAGTATAGAGACTGTCAATAAAGGAATTAATAAATATATTACCATATAAGCCTTATTGTGGGATATTATGTACTATTAATTCATTTGGGCATTAATTTTCTATACCCTTTATTTCTGTCATGATGAATATTTAGTGAAGGCTGTCTTTATTTTATATACTATGCAACTATTCAAATGATAAAATGAATGTGAACATTTACATGAAAAGATGCCTGATTAAATTACCAGTTTATTAAAAAGCTGGTTACAAAAGACTACATATCATATGATTGGTTAAGTCAATCCATATATTTTATGTAAGTCATAATGGAACTTACTAATTGTTAGGTTATTAACAGCAGTTTCTCCATAAAAGAATTTTTTTTCTTTTCTTAGTTTTGACTTTTGAATCATGTAATAAAACAAACTATTATTTTGAAATAATTAAGCTCCCTCTATAATTACTGCATAAAGTATACTTCTCAGTTTACTCATATATTCTGAAAACTGTTTTGAACATTCAAAAAATTCATCTAGAAATCTGTAATATATATTTCTTTATCTGAGTAAGTCATATATGTTAATTTAAAAAAAAAACTGAAGATGCCTGATATTTCAAAATAAAACAAATAATATGCTAATAAAGATCAACAATCGGAAGTTGACCATAGTTTAAGCTCACATCCATGGAATCAGTTTAAGCAAAGGACATTTGAATTCAATTCAGCATTTTCTGGTGATTAGGGCTAAATAGATATCTTCAAGTCTTTTCTGTCTCTAGAATCCTATTTAATGCATTTATCACATGCATTTTATCAAATGGGTAATGGGTAACAAAAAGGAGCTCTTTCTTCATAGATTTTATTTTAATGAAAGAGCAATATTCATCATAAAGACTTCTCTTATAACATTAAGTTGAAATCAGTGGAGATTTTGTGTTACAAATGAGACAGTCTTTCTACAGGGAGATAAGGTAATAGACTCCAGCTATATTATTTTCTGATTATCTATCTTAATGTGGGAATAAACCATAAAGAATGCAAATAAATTGATAGTTAACGTGTCCCTTAAGTCTTTTCCTCAAATATCTCAAGTGAATTTTTGGCTAATCCTGAATCAAAGCTTTTTACACTTGAATTATCTGACAAGTGTTAAAGTTTTATAGTTTTGATTTATTTATTAAATGCGATCTATGGATATAATTTGCTTTAAAAGGGCCTGCTGTTGGAGTCTCACTCTGTCGCCCAGGCTGCAGTGCAGTGGCACACTCACGGTCGCCCCAGCATCGACCTGCTGGGCTCCAGCGATCCTTCTGCCTCAGCTTTCCACGTAGCCAGAATCACAGGCGCTGACTTTCACGCCCGGCTAATTTTTTATTTATTGTAGAGACAAGGTCTCATCAGGTTTCCCGGGCTGTTCTTAAACACGCAGGCTCAGGTAATTCACTCGTCTTGGTCTCCCAAAGTGCTGGAATTACAGGCTGAGCCACCGAGCCTGGCTGGTCCCTCTGTTTTTAACACAGTTGCTGGTAAGCTTTTCTCTCTCCAGTCTTAAGATAAAGAGAAAGGAGATGTATATTCGTGTTAGAATGGATTGCATCCCTGTCTCTGCCTTTACCATATCACTTTTTCCATCAATCTAATTAATGTAAAGATGTGCTTGCGAGTTTGCTGTAAGAATTCAACGAGGTAATGGAGGTGATGTTGAGAGAGAAGTAGCTCTGCCTATGCAAACCGTTATTATTATCATGCCTACTTTGTGATGCTAAAATCATTCAATCACGATGTAGCTTTGCATTCATTTTAATGTTCTTGGCAAAGAAGCGCAATCACTCTGACAGGGATTGGCTATGCTGTATTCATTCTCTCCTTGCTTATTAACAGAAAATTCTTGTTCAGAAGGCCAGTGAGTCCAGTTTATGTATTTTCTAACTTCACTTGTAGCTTGGGGCAGTTTTGTGATTCCTAGTTCCATCTAGTTACATGGACGTGGAAGATGTTGTTCTGGAAAACTTTTTAGATATTTAAGTTTCTGTTGTATATCAGTGAACACAGTCCCTAACTGACACAAGATTTTGTTCACGAAAGTGTAGTTTTATAGGTATCAGAAACAAAATGTGGAGTGCAATTCAGATCCAGTTGAGAGAAGGGATCTACCAACTAAGGAGTTGACATAATAACTCCTGATAAGTGTTAATGAAACATACGCTCAAATTGTTCTGCTTGGGGTGAGGACCAAAGTAATGACTGAGAAATACAAAATTAGAGAAATGGAAAGAAAAAAAGACTTAGAGTTTTGGTACTGCTTGTTCTTTTCTGAAGAGTCTTGCAGAAAGAATAGAGCTGGAAATAGAAAATAATTCTTTCCCAAGAGTCATTCTGTATTTGTGATCTACAATCAAATTGACTGAGAGTTTCACAATTTGCTGTTTCAAGGGTTGAGAAAGACTACAAATTGTAATGGTTATTATGGTGGTTTTGAAGCTGCAATCTTAACAGGGCATAATAACAGAGTGGCAGGTTTTCTGGAGTACTTTCCTTTAAGTGTTCTCCACTAAACAAGAGCAAGAATCCACAACAAAAAGACTTATTTTTCAAAATTGCTTTAAGGCAGTAGTCATTAAGTTAAAGTCCAGGGGAGGGACAGAACACAGAGGCCAGTAGAAAAAGAATGAAGTCTTCAGCCTTAAAGATTATATCAGAGCCGGGCTTGGTGGCTCAGCCTATAATCCCGCGCTTCCGGAGGTTGAGGTGAGTGGATTGCCTGAGCCCGCAGGTTCGAGACCCACCTGGGCAACTTGGCGAGACCTCATCTCTACAATAAATCAAAAAATTAGTCGGGCATGGTAGCACGTACCAGTAGTTCCAGCTACTTGGAAGGCTGAAGTGGAAGGATCACCGGAGCCCAGCAGGTCGAGGCTGCAGTGGCCAGGAGCATGCCACTGCACTCCAGTCTGGGTGACAGAGTGAGACTCCAATTCAAAAAAAAAAAAAAGATTATGTCTAGACAAGATCTTTGACTGCAGATACATATAATTTACCAGAAACAAATAGATCTGTCCTATAGAAGATTACAAAGACTAGTGACCTAATGATTTTTCCAACATAACAGATGTGGGCAGAAGTGATATGTCATTTTAGGGAATTATATGGTTCAAAATCTCTTTTTCTTTTATTTAATGAGCTGCAATGCTCTAGAGAGATCCTGAGTTCTAGAATAAAGATAATGTGCAACAAAGCTGTGGCTGTTCACTAAAAAAAGTGTGGTAAAAATTATATCAGCTGGTGTTACTGTCCGATCTACAATCTGGTGATCCTTTTTAGCTCAGCATAACGTAGCTTGATTATACACAAAGCCTTAAGTAGCCTTGCTCATAAAAAGCCAAGATAATATTCAGAATACATTAAAGGACCTACTGCCTCAGTAATTATGCTTGGGATTTCATTATGAAAACAAATTTGTATTATCCCAAAACATAGATAGCACTTAAAGAAATACATGAAAGGCTGGGGGTATGGAAAAGTAATAAAAGACTCAACAAAGAGGAATTATTCCCATAAATTTTGAAGAATGGGATAGACACAGAGAAAATTAACGGAATTTCCACTAAGGATTGAATAGCACTTAGAGATCAATTTTATATGTTTTTTTTTTTTTTTTGAATTGGAGTCTCACTCTGTCGCCCAGACTGGAGTGCAGTGGCCGCTCCCGGCCACCGCAGCCTCGACCTGCTGGGCTCCTGCGATCCTTCCGCCTCAGCCTTCCCAGTAGCCAGAATTACAGGCATGCGCTACCACGCCCGACTAATTTTTTGATTTATTGTAGAGATGAGGTCTCGCTGCCCAGGTGGGTCTCAAACCCGCGGGCTCAGGCAATCCACTCACCTCAGCCTCCCAAAGGCGTGGGATTACAGGCTGAGCCACCGAGCCCGGCTAAATAAAAAAAAATAAAAGAAAAATAAAAATAAAAGTAAAATTAATTTTATGTTACCTTGACTAGGCCTTGGTTCCCAGTTGCTTGGTGAAACACGAGTTTATGTTGCCAAGGTGTTGCTTTGATGTGATTAACATTTAAATCAGCAGACGTTGAGTAAAGCAGGTTATTTCCATAATGTAGATGGGCCTCATTCAATCAATTGAAGGCCTTCAGATAAAAGATTGCAGTCTCCAAAAAATGGAATTCTGCCCACTAGCTTTGGATTTAAGATTACAAGAGTACTCTTGCCAGAATTTCTAGCCTGACAACGTGACAGCTCTGTTAACATGTCAAAATAAATTCATATGTAACTTTGGAGTAATTTAAATATAATTACAAAAAGTATTAACTAGTACTCTTTAAATGAGCATAGAAATAAGAGGATAAATATATGCTCATAACTGTACTATGATATCTGGAATATAGTTATTTCCAAAAACCAGATGGAATCATGTTCGCTAATTGTTTCTACTTAACACAACAGACACAGTCACTGGAAATATGTGGGAAATGGGAAAATATATTTACTAAATAAAAATGGAACATGATACAGTAATTTTAACTCTGCAATAATTATATGAGGAAAAATAGATGACTGAAAGGTACAGGTAGGCAGCCTGGAAAGTTTGGGAATCCTTCAGACCACAGTGCATCCTGACACTGAGCGACAGAGGGAGAGGATGTTTGATGGAAGCCTCCCAGATTACGACTTTGCAATTTATGAAAGGTTAGACAAGACCAATGGGGAGTTTTCAAGTTAAATGTGGCTAAAAAAGAGGCTCTGGTTTCCCAGTAATGGTCTGTGTAGAATTATTGGTCTCAGTGCAAACACAGAGATGAAGTTCAAAGTATAGCAGCTAGAGTTCTTGGTCAGTAATGCTACCTGTGGTAGGAGATCTGATTTTTTTTTTTAATGGTGTATATAACCATAATATAGTCAGCATAGTGGGTTAAAATCAGCCAGAGAGTTTTATTTTATTCTTGACTCTTAAAATTATTTTATTTAATCTACATTTTTCTACTTCTTTCCTTCTACTAATCTTTGTACTGAGTCAATAATGTGCTTAAAAATATATTTTTCCCATCTTTCATTTTTTTTCTTTTCAATTTTTCCTCCCCCTTCCCTTCTTTCTTAACAAGTAAAAGATGGGGTCGCAGACTAGGTTTTTGGATAGTGATCCTTTACTCCTATGCAGAAGAACCTTGAGCTGATGTATACTAGTACTTATGGGAAACAGACATTAACAAAAATTATTCAGTGGAATTTATTTCTGCATAAGTCTGTTGTTTCCTCACCATGTTACTAGCTATACAATCTCCCTGACCCGATCTTTACATAATAGGAAATCTTGGGCAGAAATGTCAGTCCTAACTAAATGTGTATGTACACATAGCTTTCATCTTGTCATGCTTTTACAGAACATTAATAGACTTCATTATTTATTTACTTTTAATTTTTTATTTTAAAGATGTGGCATACAATTCAGGGTTAGGTCTACAAATGTTTATTATGCAGGTACCCTTGTTGATGAGGTGCTCCTCCCACTTCCCCAGGCAAATTCCTTCTACTGCCAGTACTACCTCCAACTCGCCCCACCCACCAGCAGTTACCTTCTCCTGTCAATCCTTTTCTTATAGTATTACAATAATTGCTCAAGTTTCGCTTATGAGTGAGAACATGTGATACTCAGTTCTTTGTTTCTGTGAAAGATC